>NC_140183.1:34314575-34402075 GCF_963971535.1 Notolepis coatsorum
AGGAGCATACCAACATTATGGGAAATGTGTTTACCATCTTCTCCAGAGTCAGACAAAAAGATAGATACCAATTTCCTCTCTGTGTGTTTAGTAGAAAGCTATCTGGCTGCAAGTTAGCCTAGTTTAACAAATGACATGAATGGAAGCATATATGGACCACGCACGCTACATATACACTTCTATTAATTTGTGCTAAGCGAGGCTAGCTTGCAGCCGGATAGCTTTCTACTGAAGAACCAAGGGATATATAACTATGCTGTATTTCATGATGTGTGAATAACTTTGGGAGACACCTCATCGCTGAAGACAGCCATCGCCATTCTTCAACTTTGTGATCATTCCAACCTTCTACTGGGATACTGAATACATTCAGTAGCGGAGCCAGCTGCTAGAATATCTCCACTGCTGACTTCACGTTTCAGTCTTCATCGCTAGAAGCTACAGCTGTCTTAATTGTTTCTTTTTGTTGAAAGACTTTGAGATTATGTGCAAAATAAATCATTATTGTTTTTTGGTGAAGTGCCCTTTCAAACTCTTCAAGAACACAACGTGTATACCAAACATTTATAGTCAAATAAATTACACAAAATATAGACAAAATATATAATTTCCTGTTTAATTCATTACCATTAGGATGATGATAACGGATGTAATTTTCCTGGAGACTTTCATTAAAACGCAGCTACAGTATACAGTACAGTGCACCTCTCATAGCCTGCTGGGTGCTGAAAACTGCTCTCTTTCATAGCAAACAGTATCAACACTCAACAGAATTGACTGGAAATGAATGTTTATTTTTTCTTCCTCAATGGACGACTGACTGAATTTTAACCCCGCCCCCCAACGGACGTGGTTTTGATTGGTGAAGATCCCAGGCAAGAAGTTCTGATTGGGCCCTTGGGCTTTCTTTTCATGGAAAAAAAAGTGCCTACCGCCATCTGAGACATGCACGCACGCACGCACGCACGCACGCACGCACGCGCACGCACGCACACACACACACACACACACACACACACACACACACACACACACACACACACACACACACACACACACACACACACACACACACTCACCATGGAATGTCCTCCCATGGTACGTCTGCTTGAAGTATTAGGGTTTATGACCTAAAAATACTAGCCTGTTTTCACCAACGAAAAAAATAAAACTCTCTTCTGTTCTATTCTTTCTCCTGAAGGCATCTTCCATCTGTTTTTCATTTCATGTTTGTTTTTGGGCAGGAAAGCCTTCCCTCATGCTGAGACAAACTGACCTTACAGGAGGTCTGGGTTAATACCACATGCCCTCGTGTTAAGCCCAGCAGCTTCAGCAACAGCCAAGGTGTGGCCCAAGGAGGGGGGGGGACGGGACTGGATGACCGAAGGCAAAGATTTGGGCATGAATTCACTGCTTAAGCTGTTTGTGTGCTGCTCTACCGGTTTGTGTGCTGCTCTACTGGTTTGAGTGCTGCTCTAGCTGTTTGTGTGCTGCTCTACCGGTTTGAGTGCTGCTCTAGCTGTTTGTGTGCTGCTCTAGCTGATTGAGTGCTGCTCTACATGTTTGTGTGCTGCTATAGCTGTTTGAGTGCTGCTCTAGCTGATTGTGTGCTGCTCTACATGTTTGTGTGCTGCTATAGCTGTTTGAGTGCTGCTCTAGCTGTTTGTGTGCTGCTATAGCTGTTTGAGTGCTGCTCTAGCTGTTTGTGTGCTGCTATAGCTGATTGAGTGCTGCTCTACATGTTTGTGTGCTGCTCTAGCTGTTTATATGCTGCTCTAGCTGATTGAGTGCTGCTCTACATGTTTGTGTGCTGCTCTAGCTGTTTGTGTGTTGCTCTAGCGGTTTTTGTGTGCTGCTCTAGCTGATTGTGTGCTGCTCTAGCCGGATGCAGTGAAAGCACATGAGATTGAAAGCTTCTTTTCTCATCCTTCATACCAGTGTTATGCTACAGTGTAGGCTAGCAGGACGATTTTCTGAGAGCAATATATATAGAAAATAAATTATTTGGGGGCCCTTCTGGTTTTCCTTAAATCAGATCTCTGCACCAAAGGAGTACAGCCATTTTAACTAGAGTTGTTCCGATACCGATACCAGTATCGGAAATGCCTCCGATACAGCCTAAAATGCTGGATCAGGTATCGGCGGGTACGCGTCAATTCTATGCTCCGATCCCATATGTCGTAATTGATCAACAACAACACGTGCGGTACTAGCAGAGAGTGAGGATTATAAAATGAACGTGTTTTTAATGGACCGTGAATGAAAGTGTCAATGCTGTTTGTCATTTTAACAGCAGATACACATTCTTAAATGCCATCTTTTTCCTGACAGAGCAGTGTGATGGGGAGCTTGGATGTGTTTCGCTTGCTGGTGTTATTACTGTAACATTAGCTGAAAAGCTAGCTAGTTGTTATTAGCATTAGCTGAAAAGCTAGCTAGTTGGAACAACATCCGCTTTAACGTTACATCAAATCAGATGATCGCCTGTCCTTTCTCGAGGACCTGACACTGGCCGTCTATCAACAATAATGCACCCACGGTGAATCGGATTCAAGCCAAGTAGCTACCGACTAGCGTTAGCCGACCAACGTTATCAAATATCAATGTGAAGAACCCTGTGGGGAAGACAAGCTAGTTGGGTTAGTTAGCTTAGCTTGATAACGGTACCTTAGCTAAAGTTGGCCACAGTTGGGGCTATTCCTAATCCAGCAATAATGGCTGCAGACCTGCAAGCAAAGTACAGCAAGTTGGCAGAGGATTATTCCAAGGTAAATAACTTCTCCCCCAGTAACGTTACATTGTCTTTCCATCTAGCTCATAAGTGTCGTCACTGACGACCTCTTGCACACATGCACACATTAATGACATGTTGCTGGAAAGCCATACCGGTGACAATGTTTAGCTTGTAGTGTCGAAGGATAGGAGTCGAATCTCAAAAGAGAATGTTGAATATTTATTGTGCATCGAAAATCACAACATACACCTGTCTTGTTACTATCTAAGTGAACCGGTGCCGACAGGATAGCTATAATGTCCGTGCGGAACCAATGTCCCAACAACAGTTCCGTGTGTCTAATCACCACAAGCTAGTCATAGTTTTCCCATGTGTTTTGCCATACAACATGCACTAACTCATTGAGCACAGTTGTTAATTATTGATACTAATCTATACAATCACCTGTTGTTGAATAAATACCATTACTTTCTAGTTATTACTAAAAAACTATATGTAAAACAGTATCTATAGCTGTAAAAAAATATATATATATAATATAATTTTTTTTTTATGCACTGGTATCGGATCAGTACTCTGTATCGGCCGATACCCAAAGCTCAGGTATTGGAATCGGTATCGGGAAGGAAAAAATGGTATCGGAACATCTCTAATTTGAACATGTTGGCATTCAGCTGAAATTATGTTATGTATGATGCTTTGAGAGGCCCTCTTGATTGGCTGACACCCTTCCCCACAACCAATTAAAGTGGTTCTTGAATATTTCAAATGTGATTGGCTAGGGGCCCTCTTAACACTTTGAGTGCCACTCACGAGATTTCTCGTTTTTTTTATAGGTGGTTGCTAGCCACTCACGAGATTTCTCTGATTTTTTTATTTTTTTTTGCAATCTGAAAAATTATTGCATCACCCGAGCCTACCCGAGTATAGCCGAGGGGCGCTGGCGATCACTGTGGAAAAAAGCGCCCCCTGTCGTCTCCCAGATGACATAAGTGATTTTGGAATGGACTCAATGAAAATGAATGGGGAAAAAAATCCGGTACTCCACATTTTCCAGTTCACTGATCCAGCCGGGGTTACCAGAGTTCATTCTGGAGCCTCAGAGCCCCGCGGATCATGGAGTTCTACTGTATCGCGTTGGATCCATACACGTATCGATTTTTTCGAATGGTGATCAGGAATTGGAATATACCAGTTGGATACCATCAACCATGGATACCACCGTCAGGTAAGGACTCTATGTTATCAGTGGTAGGATAATCAGAGTAAGTTTGATGAAGTTATAAGCTGTTTTGTGAAATGTCTTTTTCACTGTAAAACTCTGTGAGGAAATCAACGGAGCGATTATCAGTGCGCGGCCGTAATGTGCTTGCGTGCACGTATAATATTGATCATCTAGCGTTTATTTGAAAACGATTCATAAAAAGGCCGATGAATATCAACGTTGTGGAATATTCCACTAAAAGACGATTTTCATAGAATGCTCCAGAATGAGCTGTTTTTTATATCAAAACGGGGGCTTTTCTAACAGCTCTGAAATGGAAACGACGCGATAAAAAAACAATCTGCCTTCAGAGCACTGACTGGAAAATAGTATTTGATAATGCGATGGGCAGATTAGACACATAGCCATAATTTAAAACATAGATTAGGCGATATTAACGTTAACATTGGCGCCGATGGTGGCATTCAAGCGGTAAAACGGAAAACCAGGCGTGGCGCTGAAAGTGTTAACTTATTCTCTGCCACACTGGCCGCGCATCCTGCGGTTAGTAGCCCGGCTTTTCGTGACTGTTTTCGCAATAATTCATGATCTTTGTGGAGCTATTTGTATATTCTATCTATATTATAGCTATGGGGGAAATGGTATGGCTAATTTGATGTAAAAAGGCGCTTGTAGTTTGTAGTTTAATACACGCTGAACATCACCCATTTCCGAAAGAATCCAGTCTTTTCCCACAGATCACAAGATAGGACGCTTTATGTGCAATAAGCCCGAATTGTTTTGGTTGATTCCCTGAACCCCCAAATACTCATCAAAATCATCAAGGGGGGAAGGAGGGGGGGCAGCTTTACCCCGAAAATCTGATCGTTAGAAAAAGCCTTGTTTATGACCAGTACAGTAAGCCACTGTGATAGTTACATAAACGTAAATGTTCCACGTTCGGTAAAATAGACATAGGGGGTCCTTACCGTAGCCAGAAGGTAATCCAAAAAGAATAATTCCAATGATCCCATCGGCGATCGCAATTACAAGTTGTAATTACACGTGTTTACTCGACACTAGGTTTTGAGGCGAGCGGATCTGCTTGCGATCGCTTTGGAAAAGCTCCTCCCCCACAGAGCCAGTCTCGATGCCTCAATGCATTCAATGACAATAATGCTGCCTTCCTATCCGAGTTCAAATGGTAGACGATACTGCCATCTGGTGATATTCGATCGGCATTGCAGTTCAAGCGTATGTGGCTGTGCCAAAATGATTCAGATCGCAGGAAAAAGAGCAAACGATCTAATAACTTATATATACGTGATTGGCATTCAACGCATGGCGAGGAAACACGTATATACGTGGATGGCGCAGATTGAGTTAAAGAACTATTGGGTAGGCTATAGGACTTGTTTTTATTATAAAAAATACTTTTCATAGAAATACGTTTGTTTATTTAAATTCAAAAAGCATTGCAAAGCCTAAAGGCCCTGACGGAAGACATCAGTCACCTTTGTTCATTAGTTGGGACTTGCAGTAGGAACAGTCAGCCCTGCCTGATGGTTACACTCTGGCTCTTACTGTACAGTTTTTGGAAAATAATGAAATCATGAAAAATAAGCCTACTGTACCACTGTTCAGTAAAGGTTTAATTGGAACTAAATAGTATTCAGTGAGAGGACCGGGGAAATGGGGGCACTTCGGTATTACGCTAATAAATCTTTATTTGTCATGCAGCAACACACACATGTAAGATGGGCAACACACACACACAAGCATTGGGTCGCCGATGAAATGCCTCCCTGCGCTTGACCCATCCCGTTGTCCTTCCCCCCAAGGGCAGCCGGGAGCAGACACGGGTTGCGGTGTGGGGCCGCGCCCAGGGACCAATCAAAGTACTCCTGTCCGTCTTCATCAAGTTTATCTTATTGGGAGGGGAAATCCTTGCAAGCACGGGGAGAACATGCAAACTCCACACAGAAAGGCCCGGAGATACCCCACCTGGGTACCTGGCACGCCGGCAACCTGGTCCCCAAGCGGGAATCGAACCCAGGACCTTCTTGTTCACTTACTATTAGTAAGTGGAGATACGCACATGTCTGTCGCTTTGTCTCTATCTCTCCCAAGGCATAATGTAAGAACCACCCCTCTACTGGCTCAGTTTAGTGGTGGTGACAATGATTGTGACAATGAATGAGTACAACGGAATGAAGTTGGCAGCTAAACAACTAGTGAAAAGTAGCAGTAAAGTGCATTGTAGTATACAGTGTAACATGTATACTGTGTAATATATGGAATAATGCTAATGTATGTACAGTAATATTATAAACAGTGGTACAAGTATATTAATATACTAGGTAATAACCAATGCGAGAGAGAGAGAGAGAGTGGAGACAGCGAGACAGCGGGCTCAGCTGGACAGATTTACACACAGGGGTCAAACTGACCTCTCTAGCTGACCTATCCAGCTGACCTCTCCAGCTGACCTTCTCCATCTGAGTACCGAAGAGGGCTAGAAAAGAAGCCTTCTCTCCTCCAAGGTGAAATACCAAAGAGACCAAGATCCTCTCTTTCTTTGGCAAAATATGCCCATTTGTTATCACCCTCTCCTTTGGTTATCTTCCTTTTTGGTGGCAAAAGTTAAACACAACTTCGGTTCTCCTAGATTCGTTCCCCCTGGATTCTCGATACCTGTCTTGTCTAGCTAACTAAAATGTTGACACTTGACGTGATATCAGGTCAGAAATAAGACTGTTATTTTCATATCAACACTTTCTTGGCTTAACCTCTTAAGCATCACCCCCAAAACGGGGCCATTTTAGTTTTTGACGACTGCATACTTTTTTTGCAAAGCTTAGCTTTATACTTTATACTTACGTTATAGCACATGCATGAGCCTGGTCTCTTTTGAAAGGTAACATTCTGAGTGAGTGAGTGAGTGAGTGAGTGAGTGAGTGAGTGAGTGAGTGAGTGAGTGAGTGAGTGAGTGAGTGAGTGAGTGAGTGAGTGAGTGAGTGAGTGAGTGAGTGAGTGAGTGAGTGAGTGAGTGAGTGAGTGAGTGAGAAAAAGACAGAGGGAGGACTGGGATCATAAGAAAGAGAGATGGAGGGAGAGGTAGAGGGAGGGAGAGGTGGAGAGAGAGAGACAGAGCATGAGTGAGTGAGTGAGTGAGTGAGTGAGTGAGTGAGTGATGGAGTGAGTGAGTGAGTGAGTGAGAAAAGGACAGGGGAGGGAGAAGTGGAGGGAGGGAGACAACGTGAGTGAGTGAGTGAGTGAGTGAGTGAGTGAGTGAGTGAGTGAGTGAAAACTGAGAATTTGCATGAATTAGCTCAAAACACAAACTTAAATGTTTTCTGCAGTTGCACGGGTTTCTTGAAAGGCACAATATAAATCCAAGGCTATTATTATTAATATTAGGTTAGCTTGCAGCCAGATTGATTGATTGATTGATTGATGTCTTTATTGAAGCAATAAAACAAGGATTGTGCAATACAATACAAAGAATATTGATCAAAAGGATAAAAACACAATAAAGCCCTAGAGCTTGTTTCCATTGTGAAGTGAAGTGAATGTAAGTGTGCACTGTGCATATGTGAGCGTGTGTGTGCGCGCGGGGAACATAAAACAAGATACAATATATAAAAACAAAAACAATACTTCACATCAATAGAGACCTCACCAAATAACAATGACCCTATGGTTCCAATATTTAAAACCAATACAGGGGACAGATAAAAGACGAACAGAGGATTAAGAACCGTTTTGCAGCAATTTTTTTTAAGGAGGTCTTGACCTGTAAGCAAGTAGCTTTATATTTTTAGGTAGTCTGTTCCATACAATTGCTGCAGAATATAAAAAGGTACATTTGCCCATTCAAGTTTTAAATTTGAAGGGTACGATGTTGGTGGAGCTTCCTCTGGTGGAGTAGCCGTGTACGTCACTGACTTCAGTGAGGTAGCGTGGAGCCTCCCGTTTAAAAATCCTGTGGACCATACACAGTTTAATTTGAGAGACCCTCTCCTCCACTCTGAGCCACCTGAGTCTGAGTAAGTGAGAGGGGAGGAGGTGGGTTCTGGGGTGTAGGCTCAGGATCACCCTCACTAATTTGTTTTGGGAAGTCTGTAAACTGTTTTTAAGTTTTATGGAGATGGCTGTGAAGCAGGAGGAGTAGGCATAATCAAAATTACATTGAATCAGCGCATTTGCCAAAGTTACCAAGGTCCTTTTAATAATAATAATAATAATAATAATAATAATAATAATAATAATAATAATAATAATAATAATAATACACTCTATTTGTATAGCACCTTTCATACAGAAACTGCAGCTCAAAGTGCTTCACAACAGAAAAAAGACAGGCATAAAATGAGCACATGAAGTGCAGACATATAAAATCACAGTTTTTCATATTAGGATCTAACATCCCAACAGGCCACCTCGCTTGTTTATGGTTTGATTCAGTTTTAAATAGACAATGATAAAAAGAGTAAGATAAAATAGACAGAGTAAAATAGTGCAGTGCAATAAAATAGTAGAATAGAATAGATAAAAAAATTTTTTTTTACAGTGCAATAAAATAGTTCTGGATTACTATTCAACAGTTTACCTTCTCTGTTTGGTATCCACAGTTTAAAACTTGACAGTGACACTACGGAGCTACAGCTTCCTCACTAGCTTGTTCAGTTTTCTTGTTCAAAGGTTATCAACACACAACACATCTTGAAAACAATTCTAAAAGGAATTGGTAACCAGTGCAGTAGTATTACAAGTGTACACACACACACACACACACACGCACGCACGCACGCACGCACGCACGCACGCACGCACGCACGCACGCACGCACGCACGCACACATGCACACATTCCTCCACACCATCCTCCATCATAAAAACACGTCACAGTGAGTGTCATGGTGTCTTGAGCCACGAGTTCCATATGTTCTCCTCTTTAGCTCTATTTACAAAACAATATATTTGCTTCATTCATAGATTCATAGAGACCTAAGGTCCGGTTGCACAAAACACCTTAAGTTACCTTACATTATTATTATTTTTTTTGTATTGATCTTTTTCCCCCTCCATTTTCCTCCGATTTTCTCCCATCCCAATGTTAGTCGTTATGCCAATTCCCAATCCCCTTCCTGGTCGCTGCGCACTTACCCCCCACAGTCGGTCTGGGAGAGTGGAGGCTATCACGTGCTTCCTCCGACACACGTCCAGCCAATCAACCGCTTCTTTTCACCTGGCAGCGCGGATTCTCATTGAGAGGGCGTAGCGTGTGGAAGGATCACACTATCCCACTCAAGTCCTATCCGCGCTTAGCAGGCACCCCGACCGAACTGTAGGAGTCGCTGTTTACAACGACCCGGACCCACCCTGCCAGCTTCTCCCACCCTCTAATACTGCCAATTGTATTAGTGTGAACGGCCAGCCAAGCTGGTGACAACCCCGGAGCTGTGAGCTGGATTCGAACAGGCGAATCTAGCCGCTCCGGGGTTTGGTGACGAACGCAATCTCCGTTACGCCACCTGACCGCCCTACCTTACATTATTTCTATTCAGATTGAATTTGATTGACTATATGTATGTCTTACTTCTATTACCTTGCCCATACACGTAATATATTATGTTTAATTTGAAACACACTTGTTTTTAATTGTAAATAGTTGGTCAGCAAAAGCATTTGTGTGTGTGTCTGTGTGTATGTGTGTGTGTGTGTGCCTGTGTGTCTATGTGTGTGTTTTGAATGTTTAAAACCTTTGTCCAATGGATTTGACAATCAATGGGCCACAAATAATGATTAGCCAATATTCGAATGAAAACATCCATTCCCAGCAATCAGATAAGCAGCTCACGATCACTCTCATAACAGAATGAAGGAACAGATAAACAAATGACAGCAGAACTGAAATAGAATGTTGTGGTGTAAACTGACGCATTTTATTTTTCACGAGTACAAAGTTTGAATGGGTAGCGCCAATTTTGGTATTAAAAGAACACACCAAAATTATGGGAAATATGTTTACCTTACAGTCAGACAAGAAGATACAAATGTGCTTTCTGTGCGTTCAGTAGAAAGCTGTCCGGCTGCAAGCTAGCCTATAGCTTAGCACAAATAAATGGAAGCGGATACGGACCACTAGCCTAGCTTAGAACTCTGGGAGAGGTGTTTTTGGCCAACAGCTAGGCTAACTGATCCGTATCCACTTCCATTAATTTGTGCTAAGCTAGGCTAGCTTGCATGGCCTCTTACCTCAGTCTGAATGGGGCCCAGTGTTCACACAGCCCTGTGTTTCCTCAGCCCAGAGTTCCTTCAGCTCAAAGTTCCATCAGCCCAGAGATCCTTCAGCTCAAAGTTCCCTCAGCTCAAAGTTTCCTCAACCCAGATTTCCTTCAGCTCAAAGTTCCTTCAGCTCAAAGTTCCTTCAGCTCAAAGTTCCCTCAGCCCAAAGTTCCCTCAGCCCAGAGTTCCTTCAGCCCAAAGTTCCCTCAGCCCAGAGTTCCTTCAGCCCAAAGTTCCCTCAGCCCAGAGTTCCTTCAGCTCAAAGTTCCCTCAGCCCAGAGATCCTTCAGCCCAAAGTTCCCTCAGCCCAAAGTTCCTTCAGCTAAAAGTTCCTTCAGGTCAAAGTTCCCTCAGCCCAGAGTTCCCTGACCTCAAAGTTCCCTCAGCCCAGTGTTCCTTCAGCTCAAAGTTCCCTCAGCCCACTGTTCCTTCAGCTCAAAGTTCCCTCAGCTCAAAGTTCCCTCAGCTCAAAGTTCCCTCAGCTCAGTGTTCCTTCAGCTCAAAATTCCCTCAGCTCAGAATTCCCTCAGCTCAGTGTTCCTTCAGCTCAAAGTTCCCTCAGCCCACTGTTCCTTCAGCTCAAAGTTCCCTCAGCTCAAAGTTCCCTCAGCTCAAAGTTCCCTCAGCTCAGTGTTCCTTCAGCTCAAAATTCCCTCAGCTCAGAATTCCCTCAGCTCAGTGTTCCTTCAGCTCAAAGTTCCATCAGCCCAGTGTTCCTTTATCCAAAAGGTCCCTTAATACAATGTTCTTTCAGTCCTGAAGTCTTTCAGTGTCAACATAGTGGGAAGCAGAATTATTTACTTTTATTCAAGTTTACAAGTACACGTTTATGGTATTTGTCCTTTGAGTGTTTCGATTTCAAGGGACTTTATACTCCACTAGGAAAAGGCTAAACAAATCTGCAATTTGTGAGGAAATAATGTGAATAATTCCCACAAAGACAGAACGCCTGTGGTTTTTGTTCACAGAACCAGTTACAGTATGTGTGTGATGATTGTGGGACATTTCTAAGTGATGTTGTTTTGTTTGTAACATGTATTGCTGCCTTCTTTGCCAGGTCTCCTTGGAAAAAGAGATATTTTTTTTCTTCTTTTTTTTGTATCTTGTTATATAAAGCCAAGGTTACATACGTCTTTATGATAATAATACTAATCTTTTATGGCTCCTCTCTGTTTCCTTGCAGTGCAGTAGAACACCTCATGGAGCCAAGCTCAGGAGAGAGAGAACGTTTGCCTCTGGTGGTCATTCTTCTGGGTAAGCAAGTTGAGCAAGACAAGTGACTTAACCCCTAACTGCTCCCGATGAGCAGGTTGGCTCCTTGCATGGTTGCCTCCGCCATCAGTGTGTGAATGTGTGAGTGAATGGCTGAATGGGAGGAACAAAATTGTAAAGCGCTTTGGTTATGATCGCTATATAAATGCACCATTTACCATTTATGTATAATGTATCCCCTCCCTTCTTTCTATTTCCCCATGTGGAACGCACCTGATTGGATAAACAACATGTTGGTGCTCTAGTGTGACATCTAGTGGCCGAATGTTATCTTTAGCACCTTTAAACATGGTGCATAAGTTCCTCAGATAAGGGCGCTCCAGTAGCACACCACATAGCGCATTAGGTGTTTCAAGATATTTTTAGTTTTTTGTAGTGGAAAGTAAGAGAAGTCAGGGATCCTCTCACACTTTTACTCTGAAATTAGCGTGGAGAATTCTACCTGCCGTCATGAAATACGTACGGTAGCCTGATCCTTTCAGGGTGTGAGTCACTTTTCACTCTGGATTTTCTTACAATGCGCATCTAATGGTCTACAAGCGCAGTTTGTATAGATTACAGATCTACAATGATGTTCTTGTAATGAAGTAACAAGTTGTTTTTCATTATTATTATATTATAGGGTAACTTTAATATTATTAATTAAATTGAGGTAGTATTTCAGTACACTACTTGCTACTAGGAAAAGTAACGTTATTACTGTAATACAACAATCTATCTATCTCTCTCTCTCTCTCTGTCTGTCTGTCTGTCTGTCTGTCTGTCTGTCTGTCTGTCTGTCTGTCTGTCTGTCTGTCTGTCTGTCTGTCTGTCTGTCTGTCTGTCTGTCTGTCTG
Source organism: Notolepis coatsorum (assembly GCF_963971535.1). Classification (NCBI taxonomy): domain Eukaryota; kingdom Metazoa; phylum Chordata; class Actinopteri; order Aulopiformes; family Paralepididae; genus Notolepis; species Notolepis coatsorum. The sequence goes on from NC_140183.1 coordinate 34,326,911, forward strand.
TCTGTCTGTCTGTCTGTCTGTCTGTCTGTCTGTCTGTCTGTCCGTCCATCCATCCATCCATCCATCCATCCATCCATCCATCCATCCATCCATCCAGTGTTGTTCCAGTTGTGTCCAGAGGGGGGCAGTCTGGAGCTGAGTCCCAGTGTCTCAGAGGTCATCCTCAGTCCCAACGCATCCTTCACTGTGGTCAGTAAATACTGTACAACTAACTGGTAACAGATAGACAGACAGGCAGGCATGCAGGCAGATAGAGGCAGTATACAGTATATATAAATAGATAGATAGAGTTGTGCCCTTCCTGATGACTTGTCGTACAGAACTTGTAAGTCAGCTAAATGACTAAATGTAAATGTAGATAGACAGACAGAAAGAGATAATGTAAACATGTGTCTTCACCCAGGTGTGTTCGGGCTGGGGCAAGGTGGGCTGGAAGCTGCCCCAGGACCCGGCGCTGGTCGGTGTCCTGGTGGAGAACCAAGGAACCCGCAGCGTTCTAGAACTTCAAAACATCACATGGAGGCACTCGGGGAGCTACGTCTGTGAGGAACCTACCTCTGATCAAAGCAGAGACATAGATGTCTTCATACCAGGACACGGTGAGACTATGGATGGATGGATTGATTGTATGTCTGTATATCTACTGTATCTACTGTCAATATTCTAAATAGTAGATTATTGATAAAGCCAACAGTCCTTCTGTCCAAGAAGCTAAACGGCTTCCGCAACTAAATCTGCTATTGTTGACTGTAACATATTTCTCTCTCTATCTCTCTCTTTCTCCCCCCATAGGCCCAGAGGAATGGTTCGTCCCAATGGGTCTTGGTGTTGTAATGATAGAGGGGGAGGAAGGTACCATTCCCTGCGTGGTGTCCAACCCGCAAGTCAGCGTGTCGCTGTACGAGCGTCCCGGCCGGCGGCCGGTCAACGGGACAACGTACCGTCCGGGGAAAGGGTTCCTGGGCCCCCTGAGGGACAGCTCCTACATCTGTGTGGCGACCATGGACGGACAGGAGACAGAGTCACAAGTGTTCTATGTCTTCAGCATAGTGGGTAAGCAAATAGAGAAAACAATTGGAGTGCATACTCACACTCATCACGCTCAGACACCTTTAGCCTTTAGGCATGTGTGTCTGATATTTAAATGGTAGGCCTAAATGGTGCATTTATATAGCACTTTTATCCATCAAAATGCAAATTGCCAAACTGACTTTAAAAATTCATACTATAAGATCTAAGATCTAAGGCTGAGATCCTTCAATGTCTGTACAAGGATGTTGAGGATGTTCTATGAGTCGGTGGTGGCGGGCGCCTTCTTGTACGCTGTGACCTGCTGGGGCAGCGGACTGAGAGCAGGGGACACAAACAGGCTGGATAAGCTGGTCAGGAAGGCCAGTAGCGTGGTTGGGGTGGAGCTGGACTCCCTAGCGAGGGTGGCGGAGAGGAGGAGGCTTTCTAAGCTCCAGGCCATCAGGGAAAACCCCTCCCACCCACTATACACAGACTTGCCTGACAGGAGGAGCATGTTCAGTGCCAGGCTCACACTACCTAAATGCAGCACTGAACGGCACAGGAAGTCCTTCATTCCAACAGCCATCAGACTCTACAATGCATCACTGTGCTTCACTGCATCACTGAGCACAGTGACAGTTACCATCTTCCTGGACTCTTAGTTTTGAAACAGCACTGTGCAATATTACACCTACTGTAGACCTCAGTATATTTTTACTGTATTTATTTACTGTATATTTTATTCCATTTCTATTCTATTTTATTCTACTCTTATCTTAGGCAACTTGATTTGATTGTTTTGTTCTTATTCGTGACCTGTTCTGTCTAAATGTTTAAATGTTGAGCGATTTGCAGTGTCAAATTTCCCTTGGGATAATAAAAGTATTTCTATTCTATTCTAAGATACTAAATGCTATGCTTACATATAAAGTGCAGAATTCTTAATGCAAAGTTCTAAACTGACTTGCAGAATTCCTACCTAAATGCGAAGTGCAAAGGCAGATCACAATAGGTGTTTTATTAATGCCTCAATACCTTCAACAACCTTGCCCAGTTGAGTAGCATTGCAATACAATTGATAATCTCTTCACCACTACATAAAAGGCTGCTTAAAAACCTGAAGAAGGAGAAACATGGATCAAGTTGGTGCAGCTGAGGTTGGCAACGAAGGACAGGGTCATGGACGGGGTCGTGGTCAAGGAGGCAGAAGAACATCTGTCTCAAATGAAATTATAACCACAATTGTTGACCACATAATACAGTAAACCGAGGTCTAACACTGGCTGAAGCTGGCAGGGTGGTGCAGCCAAACCTGAACAGGTCAATGGTGGCATCCATTATACGATTATTTACAGTAAGAGAGATAATCAGTAAGTCAATATGTGTAATTTACTGTACAGTAACTGTATATTGAAATTACAGTAATTGTGAAATCGATATTGTTGTCTGTTACAGTATATTTCATAAATACTAAAGGTGTGGGTGTGAATTTTTTTTTTACAATAGCTTGTTTACAGTAACTGTTTTTGGTTTTACTGTAAAATACAGAGCTTTACTGTATGTATTTTTCTTTACTGTAACAATTCAACTTCAAATAATCAAATATTCTTTCATAAAAACACAAGCACTATACTGCAATCACAGGGGTTACTGTATGAGGAAATGACCATTGCATAGTCTCTTTTGGTAACCTTGGCAAATAAAAAATAAAATAAAATAAAAAGATAAAAAAATAAAATAAAAATTGTATTACAATTTTTTATGTTGATTTAGAATTTGAATGAACGAAGCTTCGAACTATTCGGTACAGCCCTAGCATGTTTTGATATTGTCAATTATCTCACTTTTACTAGGTGACTTTTACTGTGAATAACTGAAATATGCCACACAAAAAAAAGGAAAATGGACATACAAAAGTTTTTTAATCAAAGGGCAGCAAAGACAAGTTATACAGGGACACAGGCTTAGTGATTACAACAGTGCAGTTCAGCATTCAGTAACCCATACTTTTTGACAGTTATGATATTACATTCTGCATAATTTGTATGCAAAATATTGTGGTTCCCTGCTTTAGTCTGTTGACACATTTCTATAAAAAAAAAATGCTTGTGTAGTCCTGTGTTATACCTAAATGTCATATAAGTGAATTGTATAGAAACAACTCACCAAAAGTTACTATTGCACAACTGATTTGACAAAATCGCCATACCTTGGCTTTTACTGAAATGACGCCACTGCAAGCACTATACTGCAGTCTATCATGAGGAAATGACCATTGCATAGTCTATTTTGGTAACAAGTATATTGTGTTTGACCGCATTATTTGATAATGACCATACCATTGTATTTGAAAAGTGCACCAATAATTAAACTTCAATGATGAACATATCCACTGTTCTGACACTGTGATACACTTTTGCAGGACATATAATCTAATTTGGTTCAGTTGTTCACGTAATTGTTGGAAATATCTAATGTTTTGGTGCTGTTATAAGCTTTTGCATGTACTATTCTCTGATTTGACACTGGTATTTTTATTTTGCATGCTATATTGCATTTTGAACCCAAAATGAGCAGTATAGCATTCTGAGTTTTGCACATTGAAACTCTGATGTGCAAAATGCGTCAAAGCAGTCGTAAAAAACTGTAAGTGAACAACTGAACCAAATTAGATTATATCCTTCAAACGTTTATCATAGAGTCAGAACAGACATTATGATAAACTTTAGCATGAAATATAATCTAATTTGGTTCAGTTGTTCACTTAATTGTTTGAAATATCTAATGTTCTGGTGCTGTGATAAGCTTTTGCATATACTATTCAGATTTATTTTTATTTTGCATGCTATATTGCATTTTGAACCCAAAATTAGCAGTATAGAATTCTGTGTTAAGAGTTTTGCACATTGAAAATGTGTCAAAGCAATCGTTAAAAAACTGTAATTACAGCACCATAAAATTACAAAAAATAGCAATACCTCGTCTTATAGGGACTGCTACCTTATCGTTTCATTGAGCAGTAATTAACACAACAAGATGACTTCCCAAGTCACCATTATCCAAACTAATTTACTCTCTATTAACAGTCAAACTAAATTAACGGCACATTCATGCCTGCGTTTTCTTTTCACACACCATAAGCATTTCTTGTGACATCAACACGCTATTCTGCAGTTGACTGGCAGACATACTAGATAACACCTTAAAACATGTTGTCTCGGTCGGCTGGGTAGCGCAGTGGAGAATGCACTCGCCTACCACCGCAGAGACTCTGGGATCGAATCCAGCTGTCAGCGGTACCTCCGGCTTGGTCAGTCGTCCCTACTAACACAATTGGCAGTGTTAGGGGGTGGGAAGCCGGCGGGGTATGTGTCCTGGTCGTTGTAAACTGCGGTTCCTACTGGTCGGTTGAGGCGCCTGTTCAGCAGGGAGGGGATCGGGGGGAAATAGCGTGAACCTTTGCACGCGTTACATTCCCCCAGTGAGAGTCCTCGCTGTCAGGTGAGAAGAAGCGGCTGGCTGACTCCACATGTATCGGAGGAGGCATGTGGTAGTTCTACACCCTTCCTAGGCCGACAGTGGGGCAATGCGCGCAACGACCAGGAAGGGAATTGGCATAACGACTAAATTGGGATGGGAGCAAAACATACAGAAAAAGTGAGATTTTTTTTTAAATAATAAAACATGTTGTCTCTCTCCCTCTCTCTCCCTAGTTCCTAATGAGAGACTGACTGCTGTGATGACAGTCTCTAAGAGTGTGCTGAAACAGGGAGAGGTGCTGACTGTCAACTGTACCGTTAACGATGTAGACCTAGTCTTCTTCACGTGGGATTTCCCTCGTCGTCAGGTATCTGTCTGTCTGTCTGTCTGTCTGGCTATGCATCTACATACGCACACATAACATAATACTATTAATATAATATAATTAATATTAATTAATTAATATAATCGTAAAATAGACATGCAAGTACAAATGACTATACTGTGTAGATGATGTTAACATTGAAAGAGTGTACGAAAAATTCCAAGGAGCACTGCGGTACTAGGGAAAACCAAACACATCTTGGATCATAAATAACTGTACAGTATATTGCTCACTAGTACTACCATATCTGAACTACTGTGTGGAGATTTGGGGTAAAACTTATAAAAGTAAAACCATTATGCACACTACAAAAAAGAGCAATTAGGATTATCAATAAGGTAGGATATCTGGAACACACAAACACAGTTTTTAAAATCCCATGCCATGAAACTGAGGGACCTGGCTGAATTTAAGACTGCACAAATCATGTTTAGAGCAGGAAACAATTCACTCCCGGGTAACATCCAAAATAAATTCAGTGATAGAGGGGGGGGGGGGGGGGGGGGGGGGGGGCCTGTTTATTTAACAATAAAGAGTATGTGTATTTCAGTTTGTGGAGTGAATCTGTGGAATGGTTTGAGTGTGGAATTAGAACAAAGCACAAATATAAATTACTTTAAAAAAACATATAAAAGGATTATATCTTAGACTAGAGATGAGGAGGCGTTCCGCTTGAGCCCTGGCATCCCTGTCCAGGGGCTAGTGCTAGGCGGGATTAGCATGATATTTTCTTTTCATAATATTTTCTTTTCATAGGAAATGTGGGTTATATGAAAATTAGCTAATATTAGTTGAATAAGATAATAGAGTGTGAAGGGGGTAGGAATACATACGTTTACACTTCATCCTACTCCTTTTCGAACATTACAGTTTTGCTCCTTTTTTTTTATCTGTTTATTACTTTATTGTTTTATTTACATTTTTTTATTTATTTCATTTGTTTTTTATTTATGTTCGAAATAAATAAACTCATTCATTCAAGAGTAGAGAGAAGAGAAGAGAAGCGGAGAGGAGAGGAGAGGAATTGAAAATAGGATGTGAAGGAAGCATTTCCCCCCTATTTTTTCTCAAAGAGAATTTGAATGTCTGACTCACTACAGTTTGATAAGGGTATTACTTATTTTACTGAAGGAGGCTAAATCATTTACAGGATGTGCTTCTTACACAATTGATAAAAAAATGCAGTTTGTAAATTGTTGTTGTTTGCTCTGGTGGGATGCTGCCCCCTCTCTCACTGAAAGCCAGAAATCGATGAGCTGAGACAACTCATATAGTTAATGTCAGTGTAAGCATGATTAGCTAGTTAGCTTACTTAGCTTAATTAGCCTAACTACTTACACAATGACAGCCTCCATGACTGGGACATTTATTTATTAATCCCTCAATATACTCACTCTCCCTTCTTTTTGGTCCAGTTGAGCTGCTGTTACACTTCCAACATTGTAAACAAACCCTCTGGGTGCGACTGCTGCTCACCTAGTGGAGTTCTAGAAGTAGCTGATATGGAATATGGATATTCTTCTCCATGCATCATTCAGCCAAAATACATTAGCAAGCAACAATGTCATCTGCTGAAGGTGGCGATTTCCTGGAAGGTTATATACTGCAACTTTTAAAGCTACTATTCACCATGCTAGCACTATTTAACACATTACTTCAATACGAGTCCCATGAGTGGTGAACCACGGATGATAGTTGCCCTGGCAGACAGTCAACACAGGTCTGCTTGGCTTTTCGCTCTCTAAAAGTAAATACAGGCAGTTTGGATTTATCTATAAACAAGCTACTTATTGTTCCCAGGCCCTCCATAATGCTACAGGGTGCATTCCTAGTAGTAGTAGTAGTAGTAGTTTATTGTCACGAATAAAGTACAGGTACATTACAGTGAGATGCTTTTTTCTGTTTTGCTCCTAAGAGTGTGAGATCATAGGATGCTTGGTTCATACACATACAGCTCATTATAGTAATATAGTAAATTCCACAATTATTACATTTTAGATAGTAATTGTTACGACCCCTGTGTGTCTAAGGGTAAAGGGCTGTAACATAACAGTTGGTTGACAGAAAAGATGGACCACGTTTGTAAACAACAATGATATTTAAAGTCAGTTGTATATTTATAAATTTTTTACTGTTTGCATACGAGGTGGTCCGGAAATGTTCTTGATAACAATCTAGTGGTCCGCATAAACAAGAAGTTTGGGAACCACTGATATAGACAATCTCTAAATATGCGTTCTATGCTACGTATACAGTACTGTATATCTGTATGTCATAAATGTCATGATATATATCTGTATATCTGTATGTTGTGTATATCATAAATGTCATTATGAATTGAAAATTGGGGACCCTGATGTAAACAAGACGAAAGTCTTTCTCTGGTCTGCATCCCCTTAACAATTGTGTGTATTGAGCCGTACTGTATTGTACCCATTCTGCAATCTGTTAATAAAATCTTCAATCAATCAATGGCCTGGGCGGCCAGAGCATAACTGTTCTAACAGCAATATATAATCCATTTCAGACAGAATGCACGCAATAAGTTATAATAATAATAATAATAATTATTGAAAAGTTCTGTATTTTTAAAGTCATATTTGGGGGCAATTAACCAATGGTATGCTTTAAAAAAAAAATTAAAAATTTTGGTACGATTTTCTTATATGGGTAAGAGTGCTCTCGACCACTCTTTGGTCTTGCCTGAGAGAAAAGCAACAATAAGAAAACATTGCTGAATCCCAGATAAGAACAAAATAAGAAGAAATGCTAGTTAAGAATGAAATCTGTTCTTATATCACTTCATGCATGAGGCCCAATGAGAGTATCAATAATACACCTGCCCGAAGTCTAGTAAAAAAATATATATGAAAAAGAAATTGTTTTAACGTTAATCTTGTGTTAAAAAAATTGTGCCGTTAAAATATATTTTTTGTTTTGTTTTTATTATTATCTTTTCCCCCCTCCTTTTTCCGATTTTTCTCCCATCCCACTGTTAGTCGTTATGCCAATTCCCAACCCCCTTCCTGGTTGTTGCGCACCCCCCCCCTACTGTTGGTCCAAGAGGCCGGAGACTGTCACATGCTTTCCTCCGACGCATGTGCAGCCAGCCGGCAGCCAGCCTGGCAGAGTGGCAGTGCAGATTCTCACTGGGAGAGTGTAACGTGTGGGAGGTCGCACTACCTCTCTCCAGATCCTACCCTCGCTGTGCAGGCGCCCCGACCGAACTGTAGGGGTCACTGTCCACAACGCCCAGGACCCACCCACGGCTTCCCTCCCCCTAACTCAGCCAAACGAGTTAGTATAGCAATCAGCACAAGCCAAGGCAATGCTGACTCTCCGGGAGTCAAGGCCGCAGCGTCTTGCATTGGTGACGAGCACAATCTCCGCTACGCCACCTGACCACGCCACCTGACCGCCGTTAAAATAATTGTTAATAACGCGTTATATATATATATATATAATGTTAAGAGGTACTTACATACTGCAGCTTTAATATAATACCTGTTACCTGCACTTGTCCTCCTGTCCAGGAGTTTGAGCCACTGACAGATTTTCCACTGAAGCAGATCCGTTCAAGCGTCAACATTTCCATGGCAACGCTGGCAGACTCAGGTGTGAATCTGGTTTTGGTGGCTGACTAATTGACTAATCAGTTATATTAGTCGTACTGGCAAATCGCGTCCTGCTCTTCGCCATCGAGATATACCTCATCTCCAGTACCTAGTGTACTCATCAACGAATAAAAAACAATACACCCAGCACCTGTCAGGCCCTGCCCTAGTGCTACGTACTATATAGCACTAGGCGTGGTCACCACTCGCTCTTCCTCTATTTTCGTTTCCATCATAGCGGATGCGTGCACCCTATGCAACTAGTTGTCATGAAAAGTTTAGAGAAATTAGGTTGAGTGCTTACCGGAGATTTGTCTACCCCTGGAATCTTCGCGGCATGTTCTGACGGCGCTCGTATGGGTTCTGCAACTCTGCAGCGGGATGCATTTCGATGCATCTCAGCGTCGAGTCTGTAGTCTCCTCGTCTTGTTGACAGCAGACAGAGGGACGGCGTGTGAGGTGTAGCTATCGAGCTACCTCACACAAGGTAGGACTTGCGCCACTAGGCATTATCGCTGGTGTTAGTAAATGCTGCTTGTTGTTTTTTAGACGACCGAGTGGTATATCGGCGCCAGGGGCAGGATGTTTGGGTAAACGTCCCTCTGAGGTGGACGTTTCCCAGGCTGTCCTGGAGCGCGCTGCTAATACTAAATGCTATAATGCTGGGTCACTGTTCTACTGTTCCCCGCTGTGGGATGTCACTAGGCATGACAATGCTGGCGTTTGTGATGTGCTCGAGTTGTGTATTGGCGCAAGCGGCGGGATATCTGGGTAAGCGTTGTTGTTTTCCCCGTTATCCTGGAGCGCGCGGCTAACGCTATGCTATGTTGGGCTACTGTTTCTGTTTGGTCTCCCTGCTGCGGGAATGTCTGTCTACACTACAGTCTTCCCTCCTCTCAACCATTCATGCTGACGGTCAATCGGTGTCTACTGGGGGAGTATTGCGGGGGGGCTTTGTTTACCTTTTCATGGGTAAATGGACTGAGGTCTAGGGCTGGTGTGCTGTTTGTGAATATTATGAATGAATGCGGGACTGGTTCTCTCTGGTCCGCATCCCCTTAACGTTGTGTGCATGGGCTAGCCCATTCTACAGTATATTCGTGGTGTTAGTTCATTATTCATTAACCCCTTCATGGTGCACACCACAGTGGAGGTTGCTGGTTGCAACCACCACTGGTGCTCCGTGTTAGCATCAGTCCTTTGCTTTTGACATGTTGAAACAGTGCCCCGCCCGGCCGACGCCATGAGGCTGGTGGGCTGCTAAAGCCTGTACCGCCACGGTATGGAATTGGCAGCAATTAGTAACTGTGTTCGAATTGCTGTTTTTTTCTATCAAAAATTGTGTCTGGTGGCCTCGTCAGCGGCTATGGCGAGGCCCTCGACAGGCGGCCATGTTTTCCCCCGCCAGAGGTATCCTGGGCGTTGAATCGACAGGTGTCCACAAGGCCGACAGCCTTGGTGGCCGAGGAATCGGCCATGTTGGATGAGCTCGGCTTGGAATATACAAGCCGTCGCCGTGCTGCCGCGAGCAGCCCGCTCTCCGATCACTCCCTCCCCCAACATCAGCGGAAAAGGGGCTCTGATTTGTTTCCTTTGGCTGCGGGCCGCGAGCCTTTGTTGAAGCGCATGCGGCCCCACGTTTAGCTTCTCATGGGGACAGGGGCTACAGCAGTACCATATGTCGAGGTGGATGGAGAGAACGCTGAGGCGGGGACTTTTATTTACACAACCCCACCCGTTTTCGGGTTTGGTACAGACCCTATTGTCAGGGTCACCAGCAGTGACAGCTCTGGTCAACGAGATCCAATCTCTGTGGACGAAGCAAGCCATCGTCGTGGCGTTTTCCTCCCGGTGTTCTCTGGTGCCTGAGAAATCGGGAGGGGGGGTGTCAGATCCATGCTGGACCTGTCCTATGGGAAGGTCCAGCATTTTTTGGATCGTCTCCTACCTGTTGAACACTGTCAGGTGGGGGTCTGGTCTCCTCCATAGACCTGTAGGATGCGTGTTCGCATCCCCGATCTTCTATCCTAGGGCTTACCTACGCTTCCTTTGCAGGGTTAGCGTATGAGTACCAGGGGCTGCCGTTCGGCTTTTCTCTGGCTCCCCGCATCTTCACCAAGTGCGTGGAGGCCGCACTGGGGCCTCTGCGTCGTCAGGGGTTACGAAGTGTATTCTGCCCTGACGACGTTCTGGTCCTTGGCGGTCAAGGTGGATCGTCAGGTCTCATACCAGGCAGGTTTCCTACTAGCCTGGGGTTGCTGTAGACTGGAAGTAGAGTACTCCTCTTCCCAGTCAACGGGTGGAGTGCTATGGGCATCCCTCTCAGAGCGTGTTGCGACACGCTCGGGAGGTTCCGTCCTAGGACGGTTATGCCGCTGTCCGTCATACGCCTGCTCGGTATGAGGGCATCTGCTCATTCCGTGGTCCCTCTTGGCCTCCTCTTCACCCCAGGAGGAGGTTACAGAGGTGGTTCTTTTCCGGTATGGAAATAGACCCGGTGAGAGGCAAGTGGAAGCGGCTAAGGTTCCCGTGTCAGTACTGGGGGACCTCGCCCCTGGGGAGGGCCTGGGGTCCAGTAGGCTGTCACACGTCACGTCGGGCCAACGCAGTAGGGGGCAGCTGGCTAGCCATGCTGCCCGGTCTGTGCTACGTTCAATGTGTTGGTATTGAAAGCGGTCCTTCTGGTCCTCAAACGGTGTTTGATCAGGACGGACAATACGACGTCAGCGTTGTATATCGACAGACAGGGAGGAGTACGCTCCCCCCGTCTGCACCGGGCGGCGGGCGGCTGGCTATGGGCGTTCTCCATCTGCGCGGCCTGAGGGCTCTCCACATCCCCGGCAGGGTGAATGTGGGTACAGGTGTAATGTCGCGGGGCGGTCCTCACCCTGACGGGTGGGGATTACGTCCGGACATAGTCAGGCAGGTCTGGGACCGATGCCGTGCCGCCTGGGATTCTTCCCCCATACATCTGTTAGGTCAGTTGTTGGGTTGGGTATGTTGAGGAGCGCAGGTCCTTGATCCTGATTGCGCCGGACCGGGGCACAGCTGTGTGGTTCCCGGTCCTGATCCAGCTCTTGGTATCCCGTCATGGCCTGTTCCTTGGTCATTGCGGGCCCTCTCTCAAGCGCACGGGTTTCTGTGTTAGTTCCCTGTGCTGGGCCAGCTGCTGTTGGTTTGGCTGGTGAGAGGGTGAGTCTGGAGAGGATGGATCCTTCTGTGGTTGGTACCATCCGGAACGCACATGCTCCCTCCACTATCGCGGGTTACGCGGGTAGGTGGCGTATTTTCCAAGAGTGGTGTAAGGCCACCCTCTTGTGAAGTGTTTCCTGCTTGGCGTTCGACGCCTTAAGCCGGTGAAACGCTCTTTGGCTCCAAGCTGGGATCTTCAATTGGTCCTTGGTCGGTTGTCCTTGGCCCCGTTTGAGCCTCTTGAGCAAGCGCTGTTGGAACAGCTGTCGTTCAAGACTGCGTTCTTGCTGGCCATCACCTCCGCTAAACGTGTGGGTGAGCTTTGTGCTCTCTCGGTGCGGCCCGAGTGTCTGTCTATTCGTTCCGATAGCGGTGCCACTCTGCGGCCTAATCCAGCCTTCGTGCCAAGAAATATCCGGAGTTCTTTCCGTTCCAGGGATATTATGGTTCAGGCGTTTTCATCCGCCTCCTCACGCTAGTGAGTTGGAGGCGGGCCTTCACCTGTCATGTCCGGTCCGGGCTTGGGGATTTACCTCAGCCGTACTGAGGGCCTCAGGGCTATCGATCAGCTCTTTGTCTGTTACGGTGGCTCTCGTGCTGGTAAGGCACTGTCGAAACAGCGCCTGTCCCATTGGTTGTGCGAGGGCATTGCCCTTTGCTACACGTTGGCCCTGGGGGCGTCAGGGCGCACTCCACTCGTGGCGTGGCGGCCTCTGCCGCCCTACTGGGTGGGGCCTCGGTGGAGGACATCTGTGCTGCGGCTTCATGGTCCTCACCGGGTCCCTTCGTAAGGTTTTACCTCATGGACATGACCGGGGGTTCTGTCTCCCAGGCGGTTCTGAGGTCTGGGACCTCTGTTGCTTCCCGTCCTTTGTTGGGGTAGCAGGAGTGTGTGGGTGTAGGCTACAATGTGTTGTGTCACATGTGGTTCCGCCTGTGCTGTGCGTTCAAGAGGTTCTAGTTTCCTCTTGTTCGCACTCGGGTGGAGTTGACTGCCGCCCCCTCTTCATTAGGAAGGATGGGGTGACGGGACTCCCCTCCCCCCTGATGTGGGCTTTCGGGTCCTCAGGGGGTGCATTTGTCGGTCCTCGCGTCTGCTCTGTCTCTATATCTCGATGGCGAAGAGCAGGACGCGATTCGCAGTACGACTAATATAACGATAGGTTATGTATATAACCTAGTTATATGAGTACTGGCTGAGCGTCCTGCTCTTAGCCAGCCCTGAGGTCCCTTGGGGAAACTTTTCTTGGGAACCTTTTTTTTTAAGAGGAAGAGCGAGTGGTGACCACGCCTAGTGCTATATAGTACGTAGCACTAGGGCGGGGCCAGGCAGGTGCTGGGTGTATTGTTTTTTATTCGTTGATGGAGTACACTAGGTACTGGAGATGAGGTATATCTCGATAGCGAAGAGCAGGACGCTCAGCCAGTACTCATATAACTAGGTTATATACATAACCTATCGTTAGACTGATCTGGTCTCCATTAACCCAAATCATAAGATAAGATAAGATATTCCTTGATTGATCCCATTGGGGAAATTCATGAGTCTGTGTAGGAGGAGGCGGGGGGGGCATGATTGATTAAGTGAGGAATGGAGATAGATGGATGGATGGATGGATGGATGGATGGATGGATGGATGGATGGATGGATGGATGGATGGATGGATGGATGGATGGATGGATGGATGGATGGATGGATGGATGGATAGATAGAGTAAGCTAAGCTGTTGTGGCCGGGCCTGTTCGTTGAGTTGTCTAATTCATCTGTGTTGGCTATTCGCCGCTGAGGGCAGGTTATGAGTTAAAGGTACACTCCACCAAAAATAGAGCAGCTTTATAATGCCCATAATAATAATAATAATCCCAGATGTGTCATCATTCTGTTTGTTATCTGGTAGGTGTGTATGTGTGTACGGTGCAGGATACAGTCGCAGGACAGACTGCTGAGCAGAACGTCACGATAACTGTACTGGGTGAGTAAAACACTGATTCATTCTGTTGATGTATCTATAAGTAAACACAATCATTCATTCTGTTGATCTATCTACGAGTAAAAACAATGATTGATTCATTCTGTTGATCTATCTACGAGTAAAAACAATGATTGATTCATTCTGTTGATCTATCTATGAGTAAACACATTGATTCATTCTGTTGATCTATCTATGAGTAAACACAATGGACCACACCACATTGTTCAGTAACATTTCCGTAAGTGTCTTCTTATATCTTCTTATGAACTTTGTGAGAACCAACTAAGATCCCAGCCAGATTCATGAACAAGTGTTCTCAGCTGCACTCCCCCGAATGAAGAATGCCACTGATTCTTAAATGGAATGCACATTCTCGTACACCTCAATTTGCATACATAAATGCCCTGCCAGCTCCTTATAAGAGCATGCAACCACAGGACCATGTGCACACAGTATCCACAGGCAACACAAAAGCAATTTGCGACTGATCAAAATTAGATTGGAACAATTTATTGTCATTATACAGCACAAGTACAGTACAATGAAAATAAGTTTGGCATCTAACCAGAGTACATGTAACAGTAACGTGCAATAGTAAGATACAATGCACAGGTGATTCAACTGGGTATAAAATATATAAATTAGTACGACTGAGTTATAGTGCTAAATAGCACGATTGATCACTGATTATTGGATGGCATGGTTCAATTTACATGATTGATGTTCAAGTCCACATGCAAGTTCAAGGTTTTATTTTTCACATGCAACATCATACCAGTAACATGAGCAGTGGAAAGTTTCTCCACTGGCTCTTACAATGTGCACACTAAACAAGGACAAAAAAGATTATAACAATAGAGAACAAGAGGCAGCTGGGTGGTGAAGGTGAGAACACAGTATGCAGACCAGGAGGAAGGAACAGAGGCAGAGACGAGGGGTGATGCTTAAAGAAGGGAAGTTTACTGACTCAATCAAAATACAAAACAAACGAAAGGAACTAGTACTACTAAACAACGAAGGAAAACAAGAAAACGACAGGGGTAGACAGACATGAACTCACTAGACATGAACAGGGAAGGCAGGCACGACACGGGGAAAACGAGGAGACAATGAAGCCACAATGATCCCAACAAACCACAAGTAATAAATACAGACACTAATTAACACTGATTGCTAAAGGAAAACCCTTGGGGGAAGAAGGCACTAAAACTAATACAATAATCAACAACACCGGAACAAGGACTGAACTAATACAACACACAGGAGAAGAATACCAAACACAAAGAACAACCTAAACAGATAACACTTGTAATAAATAACCTAATTGTAACAACAGTATATTTCTAATGCAATCAGTGAGCATCTTCACCGACTGCATTAACTGCAGGTGAACACCAGATGGCGCTATAACACCACCATCAATCCCCTGTGTGGGACAGTAACTCCTATTGTCCCTACTGTCAATGTGGGGTTGCCTCTCCCAACCTTGTGCAGGTCTGGGAGTGTAACAGCTGGGGATTAGTCGGGCCCCGTTCTAGGACTGCCACGCGTTAACACTAGCACAGCCGACAAGGGGTCACATGACCCCTAGGCATTTTCAATAAATGTATCCTCGTCACTCGGTCGAGCTCCAGCTCTGTCACTCAATGACTTTTCCTAAAAGTACCCGTTTTATCTGGCTCGGTTTCTAAATTTTCTAAATGACTTCAGGAAAATGGAATTAGAACGTTATTTCATCTATTTCTGCTGAGCGACCACCTCCCTCCCTCATTGACCCTCCCTCCCTTTCACTCTCTCCCTCCATTTCTCTCTCTCCCTTTCTCTCCCCCCTCCATTTCTCTCCCTCCCTCCCTCTCTCTCTCTCCCTCTCTCTTTCTCCCTCTCTTTCCCTCTCTCTATACCTCCCTCTCCCTCCTTCTCACTTCCTCTCCCTCCCTCCTTTCCTCTCTCCCTCCTTCCCTCCCTGTCTCTCTCTACCTCCCTCCCTTTCTCCTTCTCCCTCCCTCCCTCCCTCCCTCCCTCCCTCCCTCATTGACCCTCCCTTCCTTCTCTCCCTCCCATCTCCATTCTAAAGGCTGCCGGGTCATCTGACCCGTTCCCGGCGGGAATTAGTGTCATTTTCTCCATGGCTGTGCTAGTGTTAAAAGATAGGAGTGTGTCACCTTGTTTGTAGAGCTATAACTATATTCTATATTATAGCTATGGATACAATACTATGGCCCATTTGACATCACCTATCTATCGTTCAATATGTGAAAAAGAATACAATTCTTCATCCATACGTTCCCGTGTTATACCATGGTGAATATAAGTATGGTTATAGCGTGGTCTGTTTTTGTTTCATTTCATTCATCTGTATTATGTTTCATCATGAATGCATGAAAGGGGGGGAGGGGTCATTTTTTTATGCTTTTATCGTCACCAACGGCATACGTTGTGGAGTAACGTTACACAGACATGTTGCGATCAAGGTGAAGACATAGTTGGATCAACGCAGGATTGATATCATATAGCCCTTACATTCAGTAGGATGTACCCCAAAAAGAATATTCCAATTATCTGATCACGAGTCCCAGTATTGGTGTCGATCGTGTTGTCAACATAATCCACCACACATCATGCATCGGGAGCATTTGCCGCTTCCCAATCCGATCGTTATAACCGCTCCATTTGCCCGACAACGAAAAGTGAGCCCAGTGACATTTGATCATTGCACAGGCCAAGATACAAGGTTTCAAACAGTGCTCGATACCGCTGTCTAGCTGGATGCGGCCGGTATTGCACTTTGGCGATCTCAGACTCATTCCCTATGGTAACACCAAGGTCCCTGGATGAATAATGAATACAAATATCGAAAAAAAGGAAAAAACTATCAAATAACGAGTATACTCGTTGTTGGCGTTCAAGCGTCGGCTCCCAATAACGAGTAAACTCGCTGTTGGCGGGGAATGAGTTAATACAAAATGGCAAATATATAGTCTACAATTAGGGATGCTCGATATAGGCTTTTTTACCGGCGATACCGATATACCGATATTGTCCAACTTTTAATTTCCGATACCGATATCAACCGATACCGATATATGCAGGGTTTCCCCCCCCCCCCCAAAAAACGGATAATTTCAGGTAATTAACATTACATATCTCTTGTTGTTAATTAACACAAAATTGTGCATACTTTTGACAATAAATTAAATCTGAATTTGTTCTTACTTGCTTGCCTGGGTAAATAAAGGTTATAGAAATATTAAAAAAAAATTAAAAATAAAAAATTGAAAACCGATACCGATATTTTCCGATATCACATTTTAATGCCAATATCGGCCGATAATATCGGTAGGCCGATAATATCGGACATCCCTATCTACAATACATGAAAGGAATGGGATGTGCTGAGAGCTGAATGTAGATGTGTCCATTCTATTCCACTATATGATATAATCACACATTTGAGTTTAGTTATTCACTGCAATTCGCAGTGTTTGTGAAGTGTTTTTATTTATTTTAGGACATCACAGTGCCTTGTGGAATCATGACTATAAATGTAAAACATAATTTTTGATGATACAAATATTCTTGTATTTATTATTATTATTTAAATCCGAGGATGTCTGTAGAATTGATGTGAAAGCAATCACCAATGATTTCTCACAAATTAAGCCGCACGGGATCTATCTAAATTCCTTGGTTTCTCTCCCTTCCAGAGTATGGCTATATAGACGTGGTCCCTGCCATCGGTACCAATGTCTCAGCTTCTCTCCATGAGACGGTGGAATTGGTCATCAAGATAGATGCCTACCCCGCCCCTACTGTGGTCTGGAGCAAACACAATACCACCATCACCTCAGATACCACGCCTACCGAGACCACACACATTCAAGACACCAGGTTTGTTTGTTTGTTTGTTTGTGTGTGTGTGTGTGTGTGTGTGTGTGTGTGTGTGTGTGTGTGTGTGTGTGTGTGTGTGTGTGTGTGTGTGTGTGTGTGTGTGTGTGTGTGTGTGTGTGTGTGCGTGCCTGCGTGCGTGCATGCGTGCGTGTGTGTGTGTGTGTGTGTGTGTGTGTGTGTGCGTGTGTGTGTGTGTGTGTGTGTGTGTCTCAGTTGGCCAATTCCTCTATGGCCAACTGAGAGGAGCAAAGCGGGCTGCTGGAGGCCAAAAGAGACGCTTTAAGGACTACACCAGGGACCTCCTAAAGTGTGCAAACATCACGCAGCTTGAAACTCTGGCACTCGACAGATCAGCCTGGCAAGTCACTTGTGCCACTGCAGTTTCCCAAATACACCAAACGAACCAAGACCGAAGATCTGAGAGGCGCACGCAACGACACCAGCGGGCGGCTGGCATCCCCCAGGTATCTGGCTTCCCTTGCGCCATCTGTGGACGGGTGTGCGGCTCAAGGATAGGACTCAACGCCCACGAGAAGTGGCACCAGCGGGAGCGTCGCTAACCTCTGGCCACCTCAGACCCACTCCTATCCGAGCTCCGGGAGGGTCATCAAGGAGAAGCCGCATATTCTCGGTCCTCGCTCCACAATGGTGGAACGAACTTCCCACCACAGTCAGGGCAGCCGAAACCCGACCAATCTTTCACCGTCAACTAAAAACACACTTCTTCAATCAATATCTGAAACACTAACCTTCTTACTGTCTTATACTATCATGCACTCTTCCTACTATACTAATATGTCTCTACTACTATGCACTCAACACTGCAACACCCAAGTTTCAGCACTGTTTGATGATCATTGTTACTCAGCTGTAAGAGTTGTACCCTTCCTTCTGACTTGTCGTACAGAACTTGTAAGCCGCTTTGGATAAAAGTGTCAGCTAAATGACAAAATGTAAATGTAAATGTAAAACATAGCGTTAGGTAACAAAAAATCTCACTCAGTGGTCATTTGCCTTCTCTGTCCTGCTGGTTGCACACACAGCAGCAAAGACACCACCAGTCACTGTTTGCTCTTGGCGGTTGTCTGTCTGCATGGTCCCTGTTCCGGCCATGTCTTGGTGCTCGGCTAATGGCATACAGCAGCAGCTTCGTCCTTACTCTGACTCCAATAATAAATACGGATATTGGATTCTACCAATACACTGTCAAATGTATCTATGGCCATAAAATCCTCTGCACTAATGTTTTGGGATGCCATTTTCACTGTTGAAAACAAAGCTAGTTTATTATATGGTCCATAGAGGCCCCCCCCCCGTGCGTGATTCACGTCACTCTCCTGATAGACATCTACCTCCAAGCCTGAGCGCATAGACTTAACGCTCACAGTGGTGGGCATCACTGCACCCAATGTATCGTCGCAGCCAATGTAAATGTATCAAGCAAATAAATGTAGCCTATTCTCCACTTGCACAACCTAAAAGTAGGCACTTCCGGCTGACTTCCGGTTGCCAATGGTACTTCCTGTCCCATCCAAATACATTGGTTTTAGCTACTTTTCTCCCCTTATTTAAACAACTTTGTCGTCACAGAGAGGCAATGAAACGTTTGTATTATTATAGTATAGAATGTATTTAATAAGCAAACGTTTGTCAGCAGGGTTTTTGGGCTGTATTTCATGTAAAAAAGTTCACTGTTAGTTTACTTGCTCACGCTAATTAAGGCTATTGCTGGCTAACAGAAGCTAGCGCAAGAAACGACGCCGCAAAGTATTGTTTATAGTGCATTTCTTGCCACTTTATAGCATTTGTACATTTGTATGACAGTCTATAATGCTCCCGTGAGGTTTTTCCGGACGTTTTGGTAATGATTTTCACTATAAAATCATATTTCTAAATGACAGGAAGTTGATGAAAACTGTCCGGAATAGCTTTGAGCTAACGATCTTTGCCGATGCATTCCATTCTAAACGTAACGTTAGTTGTTCAAAACATTACCCGTCTATATAATTTGTTCCTCAACATTAGCTAACTGTAGCAGGCTGCAGCTTGCTGGATAACGTTAGCTTCTAACTGTAGCAGGCTGCAGCTTGCTGGCTAACGTTAGCTTCTAACTGTAGCAGGCTGCAGCTTGCTGGCTAACGTTAGCTTCTAACTGTAGCAAGCTGCAGCTTGCTGACTAACGTTAGCTTCTAACTGTAGCATGCTGCAGTTAGTTTACAAAACATTACCCGTTTATATAACGTTGAGGAACAAATTATATAGACGGGTAATGTTTTGAACAACTAACGTTACGTTTAGAATGGAATGTATCGGCAAAGATCGTTAGCTCAAAGCTATTCCGGACAGTTTTCATCAACTTCCTGTCATTTAGAAATATGATTTTATAGTGAAAATCATTACCAAAACGTCCGGAAAAACCTCACGGGAGCATTATAGACTGTCATACAAATGTACAAATGCTATAAGGTGGCAAGAAATGCACTATAAACAATACTTTGCGGCGTCGTTTCTTGCAATGCATCGGCAAAGATCGTTAGCTCAAAGCTATTCCGGACAGTTTTCATCAACTTCCTGTCATTTAGAAATATGATTTTATAGTGAAAATCATTACCAAAACGTCCGGAAAAACAACCTCACGGGAGCATTATAGACTGTCATACAAATGTACAAATGCTATAAGGTGGCAAGAAATGCACTATAAACAATACTTTGCGGCGTCGTTTCTTGCAATGCATCGGCAAAGATCGTTAGCTCAAAGCTATTCCGGACAGTTTTCATCAACTTCCTGTCATTTAGAAATATGATTTTATAGTGAAAATCATTACCAAAACGTCCGGAAAAACCTCACGGGAGCATTATAGACTGTCATACAAATGTACAAATGCTATAAGGTGGCAAGAAATGCAATATAAACAATACTTTGCGGCGTCGTTTCTTGCGCTAGTTTCTGTTAGCCAGCATTAGCCTTAATTAGGGTGAGCAAGTAAACTAACAGTGAACGTTTTTACATGAAATACAGCCCAAAAACCCTGCTGACAAACGTTTGCTTATTAAATACATTCTATACTATAATAATACAAACGTTTCATTGCCTCTCTGTGACGACAAAGTTGTTTAAATAAGGGGAGAAAAGTAGCTAAAACCAATGTATTTGGATGGGACAGGAAGTACCATTGGCAACCGGAAGTCAGCCGGAATTGCCTACTTTCAGGTTGTGCAAGTGGAGAATTAGGGTCTTCAAGTATGATGTCTGGGGGCGCGGTTTTCTAGCGCTCGAAGCAAGCTCAGTGCGCCACTGTGTCACTCATCAGTCGTCAGACAGAAAATAATGCTTGGAGGAGCCAGGAGTATTTTCATTTCAGATAGCTTAGCTAGGCTATACTCGGTCGTTTAGCTGGTTCGGTAATAAGAAGTGTATTCTCAGGAGTCTGAGAGATAATCACGAGATACTGTACATTCAGACAGTGTTGGATCTAACTAAATGGATTTATATGGACACTTTTTATCATGGAAAGTTCAAGCCCGGACCACAAAACAACAACAAGTGAGTCTATTACAATATTATGTACTGTTCTTTTTTTATATTTTCTTTTTTTATAATTTTTTAAACATACACATACACATAAACATAACAACATAAAATTAGATATACAAGCATTAATTAACAGTACACATCCAATGAAATCACCATTTAAAAAAATTTAGCATACGAGATATACACCTAATACTTGCTATCTAATACCCTACATACATATGCTCTCGCTCGCTCCCCCCCCCCCCCCCGGACCCCCACTTGGATAATCCATCCATTATCATTCACTCCTAACCAGGCACTACTATTCATATGCTAGCTTTTATTCTCTCCACCACTTCTAACCACATTGCAATTTTGGTTTCACTGACACCTAGAGTTCTTGCTGTAGATATTTCTAGATAAATCACGTCGAGATATGTAAGAACCCAAACCTTCCGACACATTTTTTCCGGTTGAAACCATCTTGATGCTATCAGCTTTTTAGCCGCTGTGATACCAGATAAAACTAATCTCTTTAGCTGTATAGGGACTGAAACTCAAAAACATCATTCAACAGCAATACAGAGGGGTGTACAGGTATATTCAGAATTAAGAAATTTGATAATTGCTGGGACTCTTCTTTCCAGAATATCTTAACTGGTGGGCAATCCCAGTACATGTGCATAAATGTACCCTCATTCCCATTTGTACATAAGGAGCATCTGGAGTCTTGTTTAAGTCCCATTCTGTTCAATCTTATAGGAGTCAGGTATGTCCTATGAATATAGTTGAGATTAATTTGTTGATGGTCCGGGTTTACGTGACGCAAGTCGAACGTTTGCCCAGGCTTCTTGCCAATCAAAATTTATTTCCAGGTCTGGTATATCCCTCCTCCAGACTGAGTCTAGGGGGAGGATTCCATATGATCCGATACAAAACCTCTCGATGTTTCTCTTTCATAGAGGAATTTGTGGTAACTGTGGTGTTCAATTGGTATCCTTAATGGGACTCCATGAGCCTTCAAACATACCAATAACTGTGCGTAAAAATAATATGTGGAACTGGTGAGATTAAATTTTTTATGTAGGTCTTCATATCTACAAAAACCCAGTTTGTTGAAAACATCTCCTAATGTGTGTATGCCCTGCTTTTCCCATTTAGGGTATCTTATAGGTCGTTTTCCAATCAGGAGTGCATTGTTATTGAATAGGGGAGTATGACTATGCCATTTATGTGGGTTAGAATATTTTTTTTGTGTTTCACGCCATATCCGGATCGCATGAGTAATAATGGGGCCAAATTTCAATTCGCATTGCTTAATTGATAATTTGGTGTATACTATGTCCTGCAGTCTATGTGGTGCTACTATATTTACTTCTAAATTTCTCCAGGATACTGATGCTTGGGAATCAAACCAGGTTGTCAGTGGTCTTAAAGTGTACGCCTTAAAATAGTGGTAGAAATCTGGAAATGCCATACCTCCGTCGGCTTTGTTTCTCTGTGCGGTGGATATTTTTATATGTGGAGGTTTGTTATTCCAAATAAATGTGTATGCGGTAGAGTGTAATTCTTTCCAGTAACCATCTGGAGGGGGTAACGGTAGCATTGAGCTAATGAAGTTGATTCTAGGTACATCCATCTTAACTATTGATACCCGTGCCTGTACTGAGTTTTTAAGTTTTGACCACCTGTCAAAGTCGTATTTGATCTTATCTTGGATTTTTATGTAATTGTACTTCACCGTTTGGCTTATAGTAGGGAATACTTCAACTCCCAAACATCTGAAGTGTTTAACCATTGGTATTTCTTCTGGAAGGAATATATTTTTTGCAGGGGCATTAAGTGGAAGAAAAGCCGACTTTGGCCAATTTATCCTAAATCCCGATAGATTGCCAAAGTCATCAATCAACTTGAGAAGATGAGGCATTGAGGTGTTAGGGTTTTGCATGAACAGTATTACGTCGTCCGCATATAAACAAATTTTATGTTGTCTGCCCTTGATTGTGATTGGTTCTATGGATTGGGATTGTCTTATATATTGTGCTAAAGGCTCTAATGATAAATCGAATAGTCCGGGACTAAGAGGGCAACCCTGTCTAGAAGAGCGTGATACCGGAAAGATTTCGGAGGTGATTATACCTGTTGTAATCATGGCCGATGGGTCTTTGTATAATACTTTAATCATATCAATGAATCCTTTTCCTAACCCCATCCTTTCTAATACTGCCCATAGATAGGACCATTCCAACCTATCAAAAGCTTTCATCGCATCCAGGGACAGCATTGCCTTAGGTGTGGTGTCGTCCTTGCTGGCATCTAGTACATGTAGTAACCGTCTTATATTATCCGTGCTCAAGCGGCCTCTTATGAAGCCAGTCTGATCAGGATGAATTAAAGACGTCATGTGTTTTTGAAGTCTGATGGCTAATACCTTGGAGTACAGCTTGATATCGGTTCCGAGGAGGCTTAAGGGTCTATAACTACCGCAATCGGTGGGGTCTTTGTCTTTTTTAAGGAGGACTGTTATGAGTGCAATATTGTCGTTCTTATGGAAGTTCCCCTCCTTGATTGAATATAAAATCATATTAAGTAATAGGGGTCCAATTACGTCCCAACATGAGAGGTACATTTCTGGTGGGATACCGTCTCTTCCAGGGGCCCTGCCACTTTGCATTTCAGATATGGCCTCCCTAAGTCCATCTAGTGTGATGGGTGTTTCTAACTGTTTAGCGTCATCCTCGGATAGTTTAGGGAGGTTAATTTGATTAAGATATGTCAATTTTCTTTTGATCGAAGGTCGTTTCTGATTTATACAAGTTGGAATAGAACTCTTTGAATGTCTCGTTGATTTTTTTAGGGTCTGTAACAAGTCCTTGTTGTGCTTTAATAGTAGTTATATCTGCAAATTTTGCGTTGACTCTTAACCGCATAGCTAGTAGGTGACTTGGTTTAGAACCCTGAAAGTAGTGCTGTTGTCTTGTGCTACGCATTTGTACTTCAGATAGTTGTTTATAAATGGCATTAATCTCTTTTTTTAACACATTAATTTGAGTTTCCAGTCGAACCGAGTAGTTGTATTGTAAAGAGGAAAATAACGTAGAGTAAAGCGTTTCCAGCTCTGCCAGTTTTGAGCAACGATTCTTGCGTATTTTGGAGGAAAAGTACCCAGTAAATTCTTGATCAATCCCTTTACCGACATCAATAATATTCTGGGGTCCTGTACCGATTTAGCATTCTCCACTAGAAATACAGAAAGAGCTTCTTTGAGTTGTGTAATGAATTCCTTGTTATTCAGCAATATCGAGTTAAATCGCCATCTTGGGGCTCGGGATGACAGTATACCAAATTATCCTTTTAGGAGTAAATAACAGTGATCTGATCTGTGCATTGGGTACCATTTCCACGTCATAGTTATCAAATAGTCTCGGGGATGCAAAAACATAATCTATTCTGGAAAGTGTGTTATGTCTTGCAGATCGACAAGAGTACTTCCGGGTCGTGGGGTTGAGTGATTGCCATAGATCATTTACACCTGTATTCTTCGACCAATCCTTTAACGCATTAGATGACTTTTTCTGTTCGTTGGAAAAGGTGGGATAAGATTTATCCATCCCAGGATCCCAAATGGCATTAAAATCCGCACCAATTATAAATTAGTATTCAGGAAGGTTTAACATTGTTCTGGTAAGTGTAGTGTAGAAGTTAGCTTCGTACAAATTTGGGGCATATACCACTACCAACGCTATTTTCCTATTCCTGTATACAATTTTAGCTATGGTTATCCGACCATCTGCATCAGACCATATTCCCTTCAATTCAATATTCAACTTCCGTTTCACGACTATAGCAACTCCACGGGTTCTCGTTCCAAAGGAAGAGTGACTAATGTTATGGTATATGTTGTCCGCTAACGTAGCTTTGTCTTCCACCAAAATGTGCGTTTCGCTTAGAAGAGCCACGTCAACCTGTTTGTTTTTCATCAGTGTGAGCACGCTTTTGCGTTTATGTTGATTATTTATTCCCCCAGTATTCCAGATCATTATATTCAAACTAGCCATAATCTATACATGTTGTTGTGTAGTTGTTGGTAATGCTTCTGGAGTGCGAATCCACAATGGATATACATCCAACTATTGAGGTCCCGTTGAGAGCCGAGCTTAAAAACATACATATATACAAATAAACCCCTAAATCCCCCTCCCTCAGAGAGTCGTACAGGACTGTGTTCCATAGACACAACCTTCGCGTATAACTCCCTCCCTTAAACCACCGGATTGCCCAAAGTGAGCCTTTTAACCTTAACTTTCCTATGCTAATTGCCATAGGATCTAAAACTTTCATTCTAATTTAATAGAATGTCACTCGTGGTCTAGCGCCTTCCCATTAATGTAATAAAAATAATGTGAAAAATGAAAAATATACCTCCATTGGCATATTTATTTGAACCTTCTACTAACATGTATACGTTGGAACCTTCAGAAAAAAGAGAAAAAGAAAAGAGAGAAAAAACAAAAAAAAATGATTTTTAGAACTAAATTATGTAAATCCCTAAAGCAATGGAGCAATTGCTTAAAATATTAAAATAACTTTGTCAGGCTTATACCTTTAGATGAGGATGAGGTTTTTAAATCCTTGTATGCAGTTCGTCCCCCGACAAGTGTGGGCATTAAACCGTTGTGAGGGTTTATTGAACTTCAATATCTGGTTCATGTGCATATACATATCGGATGTTATTGTTCACTGGCCTTCATTGTAGGAGTACAGTGTATTCTAGATAGTTAGCCATCGATCTTGATTTGTATACACTGATGTTATGTTCCAGAATATTCTTCCTGTCCAAGAGTTATGTCATTCCTGTGTTTTCCAGTATATTCCAGTATGACCCTGAACTATCGAAAGAAGAATCCAGAATGTTCCAGAGTGTTCCAAAATGTCAACATTAGATTATTGCCTGCACAAAAACCAGACATCTATAAATATAGTGCCTATCGTTTCGTATTAAACTCTTTGTACCTCAATGTTGCCAACAGGCTTATTTGCTGCCGCTTTTGTAGTTGAGCCATGGCAAAGTCATCCAAATAAAAATAATAAGAAAAAAAAGAAAAATAAGAAAAAGAGATGAATAAGCTTGTCATTTGAGACGGGCCTATGGTGCGTCCTCATGTTGTGTTTGCTTCATGTATTCTTCGGCGTCTTCAGGCGAGCGTAACCCGAATCTTTTCCCATTTTCCCCCACAATGGAGAGAGACGCTGGGTAGTGAAGGCTGGGATTGAGTTTCCTCCTGTAGAGTTTGTGCAACACTTCTTTGTAAGGGGCTCGTCGGATTATAGCCTCCCTGCATAAATATTCGTAGAACTACACTGGTTTATCTTTATATTTCAGTTTCCCCCATTGATTACGTGCCTCTCTGATGATCGTGTCTCTTATTTCTGTTTTACGCATAGTAGCAATGATAACTCTGGCCTTGTTGCCGTTGGGGTCCCGGTAGGGCTGGGCGATATGACGATATTATATAAATATCGGGTACAGTTCATTAACGATACACTTTTTAAACGTATCGTGGATATCGTGTCCACACGTTGAAACTTTTGAACAGCGCCGCCCCACACACACACTACTGCATCAAAGTTACTACTTATGATAACAAAGGCATTCGTTTTGTGGCATTAACGTTATATAGTTACACGTTCAATAACATCAGCATATTTACATAGCAACGTCCGAGGTCGACCTAGATATAGCAAGATATAGTCGTTCATATCTCAGCCCGTGCTGACTCAGTTGTGCCCATTCTGCGGTCTGTTAATAAAGTTTTCAATCAGACAGATGTATGGAAAGGCTTTTATTATAACATCCGTTGCAGTAAAATCATTATGCCTCCAGTCGTTTAGTCATCCTGCGGAGCTAAAAGCTAAACGTCGGCCGCGGGGAGCTACCGCTACCATTGTTGTTGTCATTGAGCTCTCCAATGGCGGAAGTAAAGAATTAATACGCGCTTGCCGATTGGTGCTAAGAACAGCAGGGCGGGTGCAAGCGGTGTGACGTAATTGGCAGACTCGACTGTCAATCAAAATGATTCTGTTTGCCGTCTGAATGAATGAAAACGTTATTAACAGATTGCAGCATGGGTACAATACAGTACAGCTCAATACAACAACAGTGGACTGGAGGATGCAGACCAGAGAAAGACTTTCGTCTTGTTTACATCAGGGTCCCCCATTTTCAATTCATCATATTTCATATCTAAATCATATAATATCTCATTGCTAAATATATGCAATATATAATCTAATAATCCAATAATCTAAATCTAATATATAATATAAAAATGCTAAATGCATGGGTATTTTATTTTGTCTTTAATGTTAGCTTGCAAACTCAAATACTGTCTTGGTAAGCCTCATAATGAATTGTTTGGGGAAAAAAAGAAAAACATTGTGATCGCCGAAAGGTAAAAAAATATCGTGATATCATATTTAGGCCATATCCCCCAGCCCTAGGTCCCGGGTACCGATTCTATTACAATGATCCACTAACGGCACTGTGGGGAGGATTTCTTTACCTAGAATTTCAGCTAACACTGTTGGAAATGTGTCGTCTGTGCATTTGACTGATTCATCCAATCCCACAATACGGATATTAAATCTACGATAGTGACGTTCGGACTCGAGCAGCCTCTCCATTGATTTCTCTTCGTTGTCTTGTATCTTCTTCAAAAGCACTTTGTCCCCCTGTTGTATCTCCTCTGCTAGCTCCATGAATCCTTCGTGAAAAGCCTTCTTGCTCTCCTCGACTTTCAATGTAAATTCGATCACAGTGTTTTCCACTGCAGTAATACGCTCGGATTGATTTGCGGCCGCTGTTTTAACCTCTTCGAATTTAGCATCGATGTATAATTTGAAAGCGTCAGCCTTGGCATCCGCCTTGACGTCCGCTTTATCCATCAGATCCTTTATCGCCTTGGCGTCCGCTTTATCCATCAGATCCTTTATCAGATTGGTCAGAGACTTGAAATCAGGTGGTGTATTCTCCATGCCTGTATCGGTTGAGGTTGTAGGAGCGTTGGAAGGAGCGGCGGTATTGTCGGATATTTTCTTCTCAATCTCCACTGCTATCCCTTTCACGAAGCTCGTCTCCGCCGGGACCATTATGTTGTCGTCTGCTATCTCCCTCCCGGGGCAAGTCGTCACCGGGACCGTTATAATGTCCGCTGCTGTCTCCCCAACGGAGCAAGTCAACACCGGTGTCGTTATATTGTCCGCTGCTGTATCCCTCGTTGAGCGTGTCACAGCCGGGGCCGTTGTATTGTCTCCTCCGTGTCTCTTTCCAGGATCTTTCTCTTTCTTTGGTCCCATGTTGAATCTTTCTTTCTGTTGATATAGTTAGTAGAAGGTCTTATTTAATATATACGATGAGGTTTAAACACATTAGTGTTGTACAAATAAGGTTTTGAAGCGAAATTGACATTAACGGGAGCAGAGCGTTGACCAAACGTGTCCGCTACATCTTGTTCTCAAACCGGAAGTATGTAGTAAATATGTACTGTTCTGTAGTTACTGAAACTGATTGAATATGGCAAGATTCAATAGGTTTATTTGTCACATGCATACACAAGACATACAGTGAAATGAGGTGGGCCATGCCAGCTTTGTAGATAATAAATCTAAGCGATATCTCTCTCTCTCTCTCTCTCTCTCTCTCTCTCTCTCTCTCTCTCTCTCTCTCTCTCTCTCTCTCTCTCTCTCTCTCTCTCTCTCTCACACAACACAGTATGCACGGCGTGCGCCGTTATGACTTATGGCATAAGTGAAATGTATAGGAACAACTCACCAAAATGTACTATTGCACAACTGATTAAAAAAATAATCTACGAAGGGGGGGGGGGGGGGGGGGGGGGGGGGGGGTGGAGAGACCGCCCCCCTTCATCCCCCCCTCCCCCCGCACCCTTCTATACGTAGCACCGGCCGCCACTGGTTACAGGCACAGAAACAGCCCATTGGGAACAGGATTGAAACAGAGAGGTATAGAGGCTGCTAGAATGGGAACAGGACTGAACAGAGAGGTATAGAGGCTGCTAGAATGAGAACAGGACTGAAACAGAGAGGTATAGAGGCTGCTAGAATGGGAACAGACTGAAACAGAGAGGTATCGAGGCTGCTAGAATGCATAATTGTGTTTTTTCAGCAGAAACTTCAAATACATGTATTTACGTTACTGTAGCTGAGGGGTACAATTCCCTGACTGTATTGTTAGATATGATATTTAATACCACTACCTCATGTACTTTAACTTCTGGCCACCCAGTACAAGATATAAGTATGATGAACACTTTCCCACCTGATGAAACGAACCAACACAAATGTACCAAATCGATATTTAATACAGCAAAAGGTGTATACAACATTCACTTAATTACATTTATGATTTGAAATATTGAATATGCACTTTTATGGCAAATGAGTATTCGTAGGTAAATCAACATGAATGTCCAATCTCTGGTTGCGCAGGGAGTAAGTATACAACCTGGAATATTTAGGAACGATAGCGATGGTACTTAGATGATTATAGCTGGATACACTAAGGGGGGGGGGGGGTCCCGCTGGTTGTAAGACAGAGGAGGGGGGGTTAGAGAAGCCGCTGGCGGTATCCCATCTGGCCGACGGTGTCTTGGGAGAATCCAAAGTCTGGACACAGTGCCCATAGAACCTCGGGCCGCAGACGAATACAGCTGGACCTCTGTGGAACGGTATCTGCCGGTCCACAACGGAGAGACGTGGTGCGACCTCACGTGTAGAGCCGCGCCTCACCTGGAGTCCTCTCCGGGGGGTAATTCCAACACTCGACAGTGTTGGCCTTTATCCATGGAATAATCAAAGCACACAAAGCATAATCCAAGAGCCGTGAAGGCTCGCCGTCGTCGGGTAGAGTAATCCACTATACAGGTCCAGTCGCTCTTGACCCGGAGCTTCTCGGATGCAATCACCACTAGGGGTCTGACCAGCTGGATAAGCGTCCAGATAACGTCAGGAACGATGGGGGTGCTGATAACTGTAGAACTCGAACCGAACATGCACCAACATAAATAGACTATTATTAGCTTAATAGAATACGTCCAACTCGACGGTATGGTGCCCCCCCCCTCCCCCCCCCCCCCATCTCTGCTGCAGACAGTGGAGTCCGCAAGGTCAAGTCGGGAGTACACAGCGTTCCGAGGATGGTGGAGCCTCCAAGGCCAGGCTTGGCTGAAGGAGATAAGAATGGCATGCGGCCCCCCCACCCCCAATCCCTACCCCATCCCCCTCCCACGTGTATGCCCGGCGCCTATCTCACTTGTTGGTGACGGCAGCCGATTAGTATGCATGCTGGAGGGGGGGAGCCAAAGAAGACTGTCTCGTCACCAAGTCCCATCACCCAGCTGACAGCATTGTAGTCAGAGCCATGATCCCCGCCCCTTCCGGTGCTGCAACGGCGGTTCTGGACAATCTCTCTCCTTCCTCCCTCCCGCTTGGCGCAACGACACCCCGGTGTTGCTGCAGCAGACAATCGCATACGTGTCTCAGACATACTGTAGTCGACATGTGTCAACAAATGTACATGCCTGTTTGAATTTATGTTGTGCCGTTGTTACTGTAAAAATGTAATGATTGTGATATGATGAAAATAAAGTTAAGGTTATTATATGATGATTGTTTATGAGACGATGAGCTGCATGTGTATGTCACTGGAATTTCCCTGTGAGGGATCAATAAAAGATATCCTTATCCTTATCCTTATCCTTACATGCAGGGGAGAACAGAACAGTTATACACAAGGATATGACGAGACAAGAAACACCTGGGCTGATTACAGATGGATACACCTGGGAGGGAAATGACAGGGAACTACAAGACCAGGACAGGGAACTACAACCAGACATTACACATCACACTGGGAACACCTGATCAGGGTACAAACACACCCCACACGTAACAACATGGTTAGGGGACCTCAATAACTTGTTGAAAATGACTAAAATATGTCTCTTTTAAGTGTTTTTGTTTGATTTGCCGGTTGATTGGTTGATTGGTTAATAGATAGATTGATTGATTGATTGGTTGATTGATGAGTTTATTTTTCTCCCAGGTACCTCAGTACTCTCACTCTGGTAAGAGTGCGTATGGATCAGAGAGGTGTCTACACAGCAATGATTACCAACGAGGATGATGTCAGAGAGCTCACCTTCCATCTACAAGTCACAGGTGATAGAATAGTACTCTGGAAAAAAGTATATACTGATATAATAGTACTCTGGTAAAAGTATACCCTGATAAAATAGTACTCATGTTAAGGTATACACTGATAGAATAGTACTCTGGAAAAAAGTATATACTGATAGAATAGTACTCTGGTAAAAGTATACCCTGATAGAATAGTACTCAGGTAAAGGTATACACTATGACTGATAGAATAGTACTCTGGTAAAATTATATACTGATGGAATAGTATAGTACTCAGGTATACACTATACACTGATAGAATAGTACTCTGGTAAAATTATATACTGGTGGAATAGTACTCTGGTAAAGGTATTGAAGGAAATCACTGGTTTTCACTTGAATTATGACAGGCATATTATGTAAAGTACATGTTATGTCCTGTTATGCTACGTGTAGGTTGTGAGACACTAGCAGTTACACTGTAGGCTACTGTGCCTTTAAGAGAGGGCCGTGTGTAGCGCTCGATTAAGGGTTGTGTGTGGTAACGTAAGAGTCAGTCCAATAAAGTTATGAAACTACACGGTTGTGTGTTCATTGTCTCAACATAACAATTGGCGAACGAGGATGGCTGATTTCGTTTTACCACCGCCACCACCATTTCTACCTGTTCCCGGTGACCCAGCTGTTCCATGGGTTAGACCAGGGGTCAGCAACCTTTACTATCAAAAGAGCCACTTTTCCCCCGTCCCACAAAATAAAATGCTCAGGGAGCCGCACAACCTATTTACCCTTAAAATGAAGGTAACACAGTGTATAACGTTTTATATATACCCAAGCATACCCCACATTTAGCATAAAACGCCTGACAATTGCATACCCAAAGTAATTAGCGATTTATTATACTTTATACTTATAGCACACAGTTTGTTGCATTAATGGGATTATAAAGCAACAACATTTTTTTTTTTACTTTTTAATTGCTGTTTTTACCTGTTATAAGTAACAAAGGAAAACCTCAAACTCTTATGAAGAGGAGAAAAAATACTGGCTGTGTAGACCTATTTTTTAATAAAACACAGAAGAGGAGACAAAACACTGGTGTCTGTAGACCGACTTTGAAATAAAACCCTGAACTATTCAGGTATATTTGAGTCCTTCCCTTATTTGTGGAACATTTATAAAATAAAAAGTAGTCCACTTTGAAAAAAGACTACCATCTGTAGACCTACTTTTAAATAAAACCCTGAACTATGCAGCTCTATTAGAGTCCTTCCCTTATTTGTGGAAAATCTATAAAATAAAAAGTAAATTTTTCGTTGTTCGCAAATTTCGCACCACATATCAGGCATACAGGTAAGCCTTTTGTTGACTAAATATCTTAGTTGATGAAATATTTTTTCATTTCAGTGTCACAGTATGACATCGATCTCCAAAATAAGAGAAAAAAAAAAAAAGTAAAAAAAGAATTACATTTTTTTATTAAATTTTTTTTGGGCCAGGTAGCCGCAGCTGATTGGCTAAAGAGCCGCATGCAGCCTCGAGGCCGCAGGTTGCCGACCCCTGGGTTAGACTAACCAAGATCTACTTTTAAATTTACCACCTAGCCGAGAGCTACCAGCCAAAATTGTATATTGTAAGCCGTCATTTGAGGCTTTATAAAAGCAGCATAATGAACACAAATCTGTCAGTGCCGAGTCCGACCTCATCTTAAATAACAAACAGCATTGCTTGTTGTAGTTAACAAGGAGAGGCAGAGTTGATTTTGCAAAAAAAAAATAAAAAATGTATAATCGAATTTTATTAATCAAGATCTACTTGAAATCAGCCTGCGATCTACCTGGGCACCCGTTAGATGGCTAACGTCATTTGAGGACTATTTATTGGCGTTGGGACAGGAGGATCTGGCAGAAGCTAGGAAGTGCGCACTTCTGCGACATTGCCTCGGACAGGAGGAGCAACGGATTTTTGCTACGCTTACATTAGCCGACGATCAGTACTCTACTGCTACCGAGGCTTTGAGGTCGCATTTTAGCTCGGGAAGAAGCCGTCGGATGTACCGTTTTGACTTCCGCCAGAGAGCACAGAGGTCTGGTGAGTCTGTTTCGCAATATGTGTCGGCCTTGCGGGAGCTAACCAAGCATTGTGATTTCGGGGGCTTGGAGGATGGACTCATAGTCGACCAGCTGATTGAAAGAACATTGTGTGCTCAACTGAGGGAGAGACTGTTATTAGAGCCGGACTCCATGACACTAGCTGATGCAGTAGTGAATGGAAAACAGTTGGAGACAGCTATCTCTGAGGCGCACAAGTTCTCCCGCGCGGTGCATGAGCCTGTGACGTCACCTCCACCCGGAATTCAGAACGTGTCCCAGGAGACATCTGGCGCAGACAGTGACAGCTTCGATGTGCAGAGACTGGCAGACAGGGCGCCGAGGGAGAATGGACAAAAGCGTTGTGGTAACTGTGGCTCCCCTAAGCATGCAACCAGGGACCTGTCCTGCCCTGCTCTAGGCAAGCGCTTCCGTAACTGCAACAGGGTGTCGCTCTCCTCCTGATCACGCACAGTCTGGGGCTGTTCCCATCAATACAGTACAAAGCCCACAGGCCTCATTCAGTCATTGCACATGTCGTGTGGGTGGGGCCTCCATACCACTCCTCGTGGACACAAGGGGCTAAAGTGTCGCTCCTGAATAGGTCCACTTATGACCGGCTATTCAGTCACGTGCCGTTGACTACAGCAGCAAACGCCCTATCGGGGTATGGCCACGCCCCGATCACCACTTTAGGGGTAGCCTGCCTACCTGTGGAGTACAAAAAGAGACGCATCCCTGACACCGAGTTCTACATCACGCGGAGAGGGGCTAACACCATGGGGCTAGACCTGTTTCATGCTCTGGACTTCACATTGACCGACGCTGGGGGTCTACGCGTCCTGCAGGTCACCGCATCCTGGCCTGACCATCACCCGACACTGTTCAAAGGCCTGGGCTGTATGACTGGATTTGTGCACCAGCCCTCTGTGGACACGTCTGTCCGATAAGGCTGAGCCCGAACGTTCGAACGTTTGAACGTTCGTTCGTTACGCTGACATTCGGACTTTAATTAATGGGTTCGAACGTTCGGTGAAAAAAAAATAAAGCAGGCGCGCAACGGTGAGGCGATGTGAAGCGGCGCGTCCCCCGAGGCGCTCGGCTCAACCAGTATGGTCTCTGCCGGGCTGTTGCTGGATACTCAACCAGAGCTCTAGTCTCAACCAATGCAATAGAACAATTTTGATTGAATGACAGGCGATTCTGCCAATTACGTCACACCGCTTGCACCCGCCTCTGCTGTTACCACCAATCGGCAAGCGTTTATAATTTTTTTACTTCCGGCAATGCCGCCATTGATCTGCTTGCGAGAAGCATTAACGTAGCGTTAGCTCCCCGCCGAGGAAGTAAAAGTCGTAACAAGGTTTCCATAGGTGAACCTGCGGAAGGATCATTAATGAATACCAGCCTTTTTCGGCCACGGAGCGCGAGCTTCATGGCGGGAGGTGGTTGCGTTGGAAACAACTCTGGCCGAGGGCGGACGGGCGGCAGGCGTGTTGGGAGCCCGGCGGGACCCCCGCGCCGGTGTCTCTCTGTCTCTCTGCCATCCCCCTTTCCGAGGTAGACGGTGGACGGGTCTGTTGAGGAGCCAAGGCGCGCGCCTCTCCCCTTCCCGTCGACCAAGAGTGAATACCTGTTATTGAACGTGTAACACTAACTATATAACGTTAATGCCACAAAACGAATGCCTTTGTTTATCTAGCCCCTTACGTGACTGCGGTGTCCAAGGGCTATTGTTTATCATAAGTAGTAACTTTGATGCAGTAGCTTGTTTATTTTCTTCTGAGTGCTTTGTTTAATTACATGTTTACATGAACAGCCACCACTGTAAACAACATGTTTTTCACCAATAGACTATGCAATGCCGCCCTCCGTAGGATCTATAATAATACAATAAAAAATAAAAATAATAATTATTAAAAAAATGAAAAAAAAATTAATTAAAAAAATAATTTAACAAAAAAATGTAAAAAAAAAAACGAACGTTCGAACGTTCGTTCGATAAACCCTGGCGAACGTTCGAACCCTAAAAACAGGGTTCGGGGACAGCCTTACTGTCCGACCCGTCATTCAGCCGCTGCGGTGCATTCCCTTGGCCCTCCGTGATGCGGTGGAGGAGGAGATTCATCATCTGGTGAAGGAGGACGTCATAGAACCGATCAACGCCTCGCCCTGGGTGTCCAACCTGGTGATAGCCAAGAAACGGGGGGGCGGACTGCGTCTCTGCGTCGATTTGACAGACGTAAACAAAGCCAACATCCCTGACAAGTATCCCCTCCCCACAGCGGAGGAGCTGACTAGCCATTTCCATGGCTCCACGATTTTCAGTAAAATGGATTTACGTCACGGCTACCTGCAGGTTCCCCTGGCACCGGGCAGTATGGACCTCACAGCGTTTGTCACACATGTGGGGGTTTTCAGGTACAAGCGCATGGCTTTTGGCCTGTCATCAACCCCAAGCTGTTTTCAGAAAATAATGTCGCTCATTTTGGCTGGCATCCAGGGGGTCAGCATTTACTTGGATGATGTGGTGGTGCACGCGCCCACCGCTGCACTCCACAACGCTCGCCTGGAGCAGGTCTTCCAGCGCTTCAAGCAACACGGGGTCACACTCAACGCGGAGAAGTGTATATTTGGAGCTACTGAGGTCGAGTTCCTGGGGTTCAGGCTCTCCAGGGAGGGTATCACCCCGATCATGTCCCACACAGAAGCAATCCTGTCCCTGCCAGACCCGCAGTCACCGTCCAAGCTGTCTTCCTTTCTGGGCATGGCTGCCTACTACCTCCGGTTCATGCCACACTATTCTGACTCGACGGCCCCTCTGCGCCAGCTGTTACGCAAGGATGCTGTATGGGACTGGACCCCGGCCTGCCGGGAGGCTGTGCGCGTCATCAAACAGCAGCTCATGTCCCCGCCAACACTGGCGCATTTCAGCCTGACCGCGGGAGGGGTAGAGCGTCCAGTAGCGTTTGCCTCTCGGGCCCTCACACCAGCCGAGCAGAAATACTCGGTGGGGGAAAGGGAACTCGCCTGTCTGTGGGCCTGCGAACGCTGGCATGTCTACCTGTATCGCAGGGCGTTCACCATTCGCACAGATCATCAGTCTCTGACAGCGCTGCTGGCGACCCGAGGGGCGGGGCACAAGCCTATGAGGCTGAATCAGTACAACTTCGGACTCGAGTTTATGCCGGGGCGTTCTAACACAGTAGCTGACCTTCTTTCAAGAGCCGTCTCTACAACAAATGAGGCGGGTGAGGCGAGTCCTGAACCGGAGGACGACGTGGACTGGGTCCACATGCTGCATGGACCGCTCAGCGCAGTAGTCACACTGGCTGAGCTGCAGCAGGCTGCGGCTGAAGATGAGACATTTGCAAATCTCCGTGCCCATATCCAGGACGGCTGGCCAGCCACGGTGGAGGACGAGCTCTCCTGCTGGGGGGAGGTGTGCCGCGCTATTATACCAGAGGTGCTGAGGGCCAGGGTATTGCACATGGCGCACGACGGCCACCTGGGGGTGGTTAAGTTGAAACAATGCTGCAGAGACACAGTGTGGCCAACCGGCTACAGCACCCCTCACCCCGACCCCGTGGCCGTCCGCGCCGTGGGAGCACATTCAGGTTGACCTATGCGGAGAGCTTCATGGGGCCCGGGCACATGCCCGCTACCTGATGGTCGTGCACGACCTACACTCAAAGTGGCCAGAAGCCATCGAACTCAGCTCCATCACCACACAGAGCATCACCGACAACCTCGTCAAGCTGTTTGGGCGCTGGGGCCTGCCCAGTGTCATCACCACAGACAATGGGCCTCAATTCATTTCGGCAGAGTTCTCGGAGTTCCTGTCACTGAGGTCCATCAGGCACATCAGGACGTCGGTCTACCATCCTGACAGTAAGGGCGGCGTTGAACGCCTAAACAAATCTCTGAAGAATGGAATCCGAGCCTGCCTGGAGGAGGGGAAAACCTTCAGCGCTGCACTCACTCAAACTCTCCTGACCATCCGGGCATCCAAGCACTCCACCACAGGGGTCTCTCCGGCTCTGCTCATGATTGGGCGAGAAATGAAACAACCACTAGACTGCTTGAGAGCTGAACCGGCCCCTGCATGCTAGAGCCCTGGGCTCGAGAAGGCCAGAGATCAGGTCCAAAGCTCACAGGCTCAGATGAAACGGAGGTATGATGCCTCTCACAGAGTACAAACCCCCGCTATGTCGGCAGGGGATTGGGTCAGGATTAAACACGCCCACCGCAAGAACAAGCTGAGCTCATACTGGTCAGCACCCCTCCAAGTGACCCGTCAACTGGGTCCGGCCACCTACAGACTAGATGATGGTTCTCGCTGGCACTCCAACCACCTGCATAAGGTTGGTGCCCCAACACTGCCCGCATTATCCCAACCCGCAGTTGGCAGCCCTGCTTGGAAGCAACCAGGGTGGGAGGTAACCCACCACAACCACCAGACCCTGCTCCCCAGCCTGCTCGCCCTCAGAGGGTGAGGGCTCCACCCGCTTGGCATGGGGACTATGTTACTGGGTAAATGCCACGGGTTGGTGGACTGAAGTGTTCAGTTTCTGTTCATGGACTGGAATGTTCTATTGCTGTTGCAAATGGGAAGGGGGGGGGGGGGCAATGTTATGTCCTGTTATGCTACGTGTAGGTTGTGAGACACTAGCAGTTACACTGTAGGCTACTGTGCCTTTAAGAGAGGGGCGTGTGTAGCGCTCGAGTAAGGGTTGTGTGTGGTAACGTAAGAGTCAGTCGAATAAAGTTATGAAACTACACAGTCGTGTGTTCATTGTCTCAACATAACAGTACAGATCTATAGATATTTCGTTTTAACGGATCCTCTGTGTGTGTTCTATTCAGAGGGCTGTAGAAACACACAGGGCGCTCTGGGCGGGGAGCCAGGGGTGGCTAGAAGCGAGATAAGGCGAGACAGGCTAACAGAACTAAGGGTCAACATTCTTGAGATGTGGCACAGTCTGGCCATCACGTAGAAGTGATGGGGGCAGGGTAACGAGAGAGAGAGTTAGAGCATTGCCAGAGAAAGAGAGGCAAAGTAATTCATGGCTAGGAGATAGGGCGTTGCTATGGCTAACAGCCGTTGCTAGGCAAACAGACTCTAGCTGTGAGGTTGCTATAGTGACACAAAGATGCTGGTTGTCATGACAATGCAGATAAGGAGCGGCTAGGGGGAAAGCCGTTGCTATAGTAACGAGATAGCCACACAATGGAGAGAGTTAGACATCGCAAGAGATAGAGAGACTTTAAGACATTAATCTGTGAGTTCTTCCGGTTTTGAGTCAGAAG
The DNA here is from genome assembly GCF_963971535.1 of Notolepis coatsorum. NCBI lineage: Eukaryota > Metazoa > Chordata > Actinopteri > Aulopiformes > Paralepididae > Notolepis > Notolepis coatsorum. The sequence goes on from NC_140183.1 coordinate 34,365,565, forward strand.
TGTGTGGGATAGCAAGCAAGACAGGCCTGGAGGGCGGGGGGGAAGGAGAGCAGCCACGAGGACAGAGCTAGCTACAGGCTAACAGAACAGATAGCTACAGGCTTCGGCTAGTGAGCTAGGCCGCAACAATCACCATCACGTCAAACGGGGTGATACAGTGTGTGACAGCCAGTAAGATTGCCATCAAAAAAACTAAAACAAACACAACGCAGACTTCACGGAACGGCAGATGACGGGTAGATAAGGCTGAAACAGTGATATCTTTCAGTATACATTCTGAACCCTGAGTTACTGTTAAGACAGTCCATTCTGAACCCAGAGTTACTGTTAAGACATCATTCTGAACCCTGATTTACTGTTAAGACACAGTCCATTCTGAACCCTGAGTTACTGCACTTTGAGTGCCAGCCACGACATATGTCGTTATTTCATGCCCCCCGTTGAGTGCCGACGACGCTAAGTGTTGTTTATTTTTTTTTATTAGCGATCTGAATTCATATTTCATCAACCGAGTCTCCCGTTGGTACAGCAGCCCCTCTAGGAGCTCCAATAAGAAAATACCGCCCCCTATCGTCTATCCCTGTGTAACTGCAGGCCATTCGATTACACTGGTGGATCTGTGGGGGGGAGCCTACTGGCTCCACTATGCTGGCGAGGGATCTGATGAAGAGGGAAGTGATCGCGAGATGGAAAGCAGCCTGGAATATATATTTACAGCAGCCAATAATCAATCAATAAACGCGATCGATATTTGGAATGACGATCAGGAATTGGAATAATCTTTATGGAGAACATCTGATCTAAGGTAAGGAGTCTATGTTACCAGTTTTAGGATAATCAGAGCTGTTTTCACTGAGATAACAGCGTGTCCCGTATGTGTATATGTGTGTGTGTGTGCTGTTGAGGAAATAAGAGAATCGATTTCTCAGCTCGCTTCTATAGCGTGCATAAGTACACATATACTATCGATAATCTAGCGTTTATTTGAAAACGATTCATAAATAGGCCGACAAATGACAACGTGTCTAGTGTATTCGAGAATATTCCAATAAATGCTGTTTATGACGGAATCTTTCAATTTTCCTGAAATTTTCGAGAAAACGATAGCTTTTCGAAATGCTATAAAAAGGATATGAACCGATTAAAAAAACAAACCGTTTCGACAATGTTGACTGCAAACAAGTCATTGATAAGCGACGGGCAGATTAGACACATAGCCATAATTTAAGATATAGTTTATGCGTTCACAAATATGAGAGCTCTATCATTGAAGTGGGTGGTGGCACTGGAATACACAAAAGACGTTGTAATTTTTCGGCCTATTTATGAATCGTTTTCAAATAAACGCTAGATCGATAGTATATGTGTACTTATGCACGCTATAGAAGCAGGCTGAAAAACCGATTATCCATTTCCTGATCAGCACACACACACATTTAGAATCTTTATTTATGTCCACATAAAGACAATGTTTAAAGGACACAAATATTATCAGTGCACTTGTACATTGTGGGTTATTCTGATACAGTCGTGCCCAAATTGACAATGGCAACCAAAGTTACACAAACACATGGATGATGAACCTGACAATCAACACACAGCTCATGGGTACAGATAGCAGTGTCTTCTCCAAATTGCCCGGCTGCCAATAATTGCTGACACTGAGCAATATCTTGCTAATTGTTTGGTTCTTCTCTTCGGAAGGCCGGCCATCTGAAGGCCTCTAACACCCAATTTATGGACATGACCCAGGCTTCCAAATATGAAGACTAAAAGTTTACAGTTGTAGCCAAGTTGTGATATGGTATGGTCTAACAGTTGATATTTTAACATTTAACACACACACACACACATAGGGCCCACGTTGATATATAGGTGAAAAAAGCTCTGATTATACAAAGACTGGTAAAATAGATTCCTTACCTCAGATCAGATGTTCTCCAAAAAGATTATTCCAATTCCTGATCGCCATTCCAAATATTGATCACGTTTATTGATCCAACGCTGGGTACTGTAAACACACATTCTCCGCTGTTCTGCGGCTCGGCAATGACTTCGATCGTCTCGGGTTTACTGACAAGTAAAATGAGGAAGCAGGATTTTTTTCCCCCCATGCTTTTCATTCAATCCAATACAAAGGGGTGCAGTACCATCCGGAGAGACGATAGGGGGCGGTATTTTTCCAATGGAGCTCAGACAGAGTCCCAGTGGTAACGTGAGGCTAGATTGATGAAATATGAATGGAAATCGCTAATAAAAAAAAAAACTATCAAAAGCGTCTCGTTGGCACTGAACGGTTGCCATAAACTAACGAGAAATCTCGTCGTTGGCACTCAAAGTGTTAACAGTGGAAATATTAGCTTTTTTCTCTTATAGTTTTTTCTTGTTGCTGTTTCTACCGAGATGGCATCACCACGAGACCCGAGAAGCCTTTTTTGGGGCTCCACCAGCGCTTCCTCCTTGCAACCTCCACTGTTCGCCGTGAGGCTCCCTACTCCCGCAATCAAAGCGCGAGGGTGAGCCCCGGCGGCGTGCGTCACTGAGTGCATACCGCCCCGAGGCCGTTGAACGCCCCTTACTCGTGAGGAGGATCTCCGGCCCCGGCGTCCCCCGGCATCAACAGACCCCCGACCACGGGCGTGGTCTCTTTGGTGCTGGACGATTTGCCGCGCAAGCTCTCTGCCTCTGCTTGCTCTCGCCGTTCGGTGGTGAGCATGTATGGCGGGTGGTCAGAGGAGGAGGAAGAGTACGCGGGACCGCAGGGTTCGATTCCCTTCGGTTCTGCAGAAGAACTCGTGCCAGAGGGGGACATTGTGCTCTCCTGCCATCACATCCGAGAGGAGGGGGTTTCCTCTTTGATGCCGCGCTGGCAAGAGTCGGAGTTCGATTCCCCGACGCCAAAAGGCGAGATGCCTCGTCGGCAGAGTCAGGGTTTAATACTCCCCAACTTGATACCTAATATGCGAGACGTAAACACAGAGGAAGAGAGGCAGCTGATGGAGCACACCTCGAGGGGAGAGCCCAGCAGCGTACCCCGGAGGATGTGCCGCATGCGGCAGGAGGTAAGGGGCGCGGGACTAAGCCTAGGCTGTGTTCCCCCTTCCTCCACCCCTCGAGTGGCAGGTTTTTGTAATCATTTCACTAAATGTGTTTTGTATATACCTCGAACGGAGTGGCAATGAGGGCTCTGCTACCTTTGTCTGATAAAGAGCGGCAATTTCTTGCTTATGAAATGGAGCCACGGGGACACGTTTTAAACAAACGCAGATCCAGAGCCCGCGGTTGGTGACTGGCTATTGTGTTTTGGCTTTTCAAGTCAAGTCAAGTCAAGTAATTTATTTATATAGCACGTTTAAAAGCACAAGAGCCAACCAAAGTGCTGTACAATCAAAGCTTAAAATCAATGTCCTAATATAAAATACACAAATACAAAAATACAAAAAGGCACAGCAGGACAAGACAGTACATTCAGAGAATAGGACAGTAGGACAACACACGGATAGGGGAACACAAAGTACAGTAGCACACAGGGGACAGAGGAGCATAAGAAGAGATACAAGAGGGAGGGGGCAGGATAAAATTGCATGGGAGTGTGTGAGTTAGGGTGTGGGAGAATCAGGGTTTATTTAAGCATTACATCACACGCAGGAGTGGTTTGTGACCAATAAACCATGCCTAGGGGTGGTTGTTAGGCCCGAGGCGCAGCCGAGGGTCGTTAGACCCCCCTAGGCATGGTTTATTGGTCACAAATCACGACTGCACGTGGTGTAAAGCTTTTATACAACTGCCAGATTCATCCAACCTTATTTCTATACAATAAACACACATTAATCGAAGATTTATTGAAAAAACCATCCGCCAGAAAAAGTAGTTCCCACAACTCCATGTGGAAGCAGCTTGAAGTGCATCCAACCAAACTAACACATCCAACTGTGTATTATTGGAATGATTGAGAGAAGTTGCCTCATGTGGAAGCAGCTTGAAGTGCATCCAACCAACTAACACATCCAACTGTGTATTATTGGAATGATTGATTGAAAATTTTATTACCAGATGCAGAATGGGTACAATACAGTACGGCTCAATACACACAATTGTTAAGGGAATGCATAGGAAAAAAACGTTTTCTTCGCCCTATTTTTTTATTTATTTCTTTTAGCCTAAACTTAACCAGTTGGAAACCAGGGGTACAGTAATAAAATTAGCAATCAACCAATCAATCAATTCAATAGACCATGCTCACTTAAAACAGCGCTGCTTCTCTCTCAGTCTGACTCCCCCGCTGTTGCAGACAGGAGTGTGTGTGTGTGTGTGTGCGTGTGTGTGTGTGTGTGTGTGTGTGTCACAGTGTGTGTGTGCGTGTGTGTGTGTATGTGTGTGTGTGTGTGTGTGTGTGTGTGTGTGTGTGTGTATGTGTGTGTGTGTGTTTGTGGGTACGCCAGCGTCGGACAGTGAGAGAGAACGCTGCAGTCAGTAGCAAGAAGGAAGTAGAAATTTAAATCAATCAATTAATCTATCAATCAAACCGCGATTTTTCTTTTGTTCTAGATTGCCTCAAGACCCATCAATTACATCATCCAACATTGTTTAAAGGGCTAACACATTCCCCTTGACAGAATCGCTTCATATTTAGTCGTTTAGTCGCCATTAACATATCCATTTGTAAATATTATTGGCCACCTTCTTGTGATCCGGCGGAGTGATGTGATGTGGGTCGGTTGTGGGCGGGTCCTGGGCCAGCAGCGTGGATTGTTGCCAATAAAGACGTGTAAAATGACTGTTTCAGCCAATCAGAATCGAGAAATTTGCATGCCGTTGTATAATGAAGGCCAGGGAATAGAAGTGGGTTTTTAGACGGGCCTTAAATGTCTCCAGCGAGGAGGCAGATCGGATCTCCAGGGGAAGCTGGTTCCATAGCTTGGGGGCCACGGCCTTGAAGGAGCGATCGCCTCTCTTTTTTAGTCTGGTGCGGGGGGGGGGGAACACCCGAGCCTGGTTGGAGGATCTTAGTGACCTGGGTGATGAGCTCAGTGATGTATAGGGGTGCTGCACCCGATAGTGCCTTAAAGGTGAGGAGGAGGATTTTGAAGTCTATTCTAAGTGGGACTGGGAGCCAGTGTAGGGAGGCTAGGACTGGTGTGATGTGCTCTCTCTTTCTGGTGCCGGTAAGGAACCTAGCTGCAGAGTGCTGGACCATTTTGAGGCGGGACATGGCTGCCTGACTGATGCCGGTGTAGAGGGCATTGCAGTAGTCAAGGCGTGAAGTGATGAATGCATTGACTACCGTTTCCAGGTCGACGGGTGAAAGGATTGGTTTTATTTTACTGATGTTGCGGAGTTGGAAGAAGCATGACTTGACTACGGCATTTACCTGCTGGTCGAATTTGAGCTCTGGGTCAAAGATTACACCCAGGCTCTTGACGTGGGGTTTGAGGTGGGTGGAGAGTTGTCCTAGGCTGTTGGAGAGTGTTTTGGTGGAAGCGATGAAGCGAGCATATGGCCATCACCATGGTTCCCCTGTAGCAACCAGCGTGATGACACACGTACGTGGGATTCCGCTCTGTCAGGTTGGGCTGACGGCCTCAGCATCCTTAGCGTCGAGCAGGCATTGACATATCCTGCTCGTATGCGATGCGAAAATAGGGGCTCTGTTCCCCCTCTGGCGTTGGGCCGTGTTACTATTCCTGTGGGGAGGTGATGGCTGTGGGACTAAGCCCAGGCTGTGTTCCCCCTCCCTCCACCCCTCTTCCCCCTTTTTCTCTTTCACCTAACCCCCTGTCCCCCACCCCCAAAATACTACGTTTTATTTCAAATAAAAAGACCCTCTTGAGAGTGGCAATTTTTGTTGAAGCAACGTGTAATCATTTCACTAATGTGTTTTGTGTATGTCTCGTACAGAGTGACAGTGAGGGCCCACTACCTTTTTCTGGTACAGTAAAAGTATGGCGGGCGGCAATTCTTGCTTGTGAAATGGAGCCGCGGGGACTCATGTGGACACGATTTTAAACAAACATAGACCCTGAACCCACGGTTGGTGACTAGCTATCGTGATTTGGCTTTTCAAAGCAATGAAGCGAGCATATGCTTGCATATTTTTTTGCTTGTAAATCAACACACGGCTAGGAACACTGCTCCTCTTTTCACCTCGTATATTTTCACTTTATGTGGTAAGGTGAGAATATACCGGGTGGCAATTCTTGCTTATGAAATTGAGCCGCAGGGACTCGTGTGGACACATTTTAAACAAACATAGTCCCAGAGCCCACGGTTTGGTGGTTAGCTATCGTGTTTTGGCTTTTTCAAAAACATTCGGTTTACCCGAATAGGGGGGAGAGACGATGGGTTGGGGTTCTTTCTTATCGAAATGCGCCTAACATAGGGTGACCAGATGCAAAAAGTCCAAAAGCAGGACAACAGTAAGATTTTGGTGGGACAAAGTGGGACAGATAGATAATGTAATTTTCTTTATTAGAATAACTGGTCTTCACAGAATAGATAAAGGTTAAATCAAAATAAATACAAATTAAATACAGAATTATATCTCTCCACATTCATCTTGGCACTGGCAGCCGGCTTGTTACCACCTAACATCTGTTTTAAATATTCAAACTTTATCACTTGACAGGAATGTCTTGTGTTCGATATTCCCTGTTAACACAGAACTATAGGGAACACTAGGGAACAAAAATAATAATACAAATAAATTGTGTTTCTCTATTAGAATAACTATGGATGTAGCTTTTGTACGACCACACAATATTTTGTTTGCAATATCCGAGTCTGGCCAAATGACAGGAGCTAGCTTGCTACCACAGTCGGCTGACCTGTATGAATGGGAGTGTTGTACAGTGTGATAGACGCTTGTTATCTCTGCTGCAGTGACCTTGTCCGTCTGGCTATAATTTTTTGGTTTAAGAAGAAACATATCCATAGATCTGGATGTTTCTTTTTGGTGAGCCACTTTCATGTGAGACTCACGTCCACTGTGGCGCTTCAAGTCGTATTCTCCACCATGAGCAATTGAAAACGAACTATGACACAAAACACAGAAAGCTCCCTGAGGATTGCCTGACATCGGCCTCACCCAGGCATGTGTCGTTTGCCGGTCTTGGTTGTAACTGCAGGTCCGTTTCTTTTGACTGCTTTCCATCTTGATTCATACTTCGCTTGTAATGTTGTTGTGTTTTCTTTTTGACAGCGCGCTAAATTACTATAACCAATCAGATCTGCGATATGAGGTAGCGTCACGACTCTCACGAGCTGAGCGCTAAATTACTACCTAACCAATCAGATCTGCGATATGAGGTAGCGTCACGAGCAGAGCAATGTGTGTGGACAAGAGGCGCGTTGCTACGTTTACTGTAGGGAGGGGCTTTTAGACCAATGTTTTTTTTTTTGCTTCGAAAAGAGGGACATCCTCTCAATATGTGGGACATTCGGTCAAATGGTGGGACAGTACAACCAGAAGTGGGACACCTGGTCACCCTAGCCTAACACCGTTCTCAGGTTTTACGAGCCTAGCGCTGTTATCGGGGTCCGCGGCTACAAAGAGCCCCGGCCAAGCAGAGACCATTCTCTTTTTCGAACCGGGACAGTTACAGCCCATTTAAATAGGCATAAATGTAAGGGTCTGTTCCCTGTTCTTCTATATCAGCGATTGGTCCGAAGGGACCGATGTCAGTGCCTGGTCCCGGGCATGTTTCAAATATTTATTTGAAATGGCCATCTTAGGGACCGGCGTGCCCTGGTCTGACTGAACGGCATAACAGTGTTCATGCGGCCGGCCGGGAGGGAGTTTACCTCTGCCGAGCGCCAGGCGAGTGCTGCTCGTGAAAATTAATCTGCCAGCTCGAAGGCTCGCTGCATTTCCAGCGAATCAGCACACAGTATTCAGGTCAAGTGATGCAATATGGCTGCTACCTAGAACTGTGTTGTTTGACAGCCATCTGCAGTGGAACTTTGGCTTGAAGTCATCTTTAAAGATTGTGTTTTCTTAACAGAATGTTAGCGTGACGTGAGTTTATATCCTTTAGGGCGTAGACAAGAAGAGAGATGCTGGAAATTATTAAGGTAACTTCAGAATCAGAATCAGAATCAGAAAAGTCTTTATTGCCAAGTAAGCTTGCACATACAAGGAATTTATCTTGGTCGTTTGGTGCATCAACATTAACAGACAATTAACTCATTCAGCGCCAGCCATTAGCCGGGTCCCGTTGTAGCTATGCCATGCTTTAAAGATAGGAGTGCGTCACCTTGTTTGTAGAGCTATACCTATATTCTATATTATAGCTATGGGGACAATACTATGGTCATTTGACACTGACTTTCTTCCGTCCAAGATGCAAAAAAGAGATATTTTTTTCATGCATACGTTCATGCGCTATATAAGTATAATTACAGAGTGGTCCGGGATAATTCCTGAGAAGCGAGTAATAGGCCGCAACGTGAATCCTACTATAGGCGTTGGCGTTTCTTGCCTGGACACGCTACTATTTCCAAATCAAATGTGTATAATAGGTATTATGTTTCATCATGAATGCATGAAAGTGGGGGGGGATGTTTCTGATGCTTTGATTGTCAGTAACGGCATTCGTATTGAACACTAAAAACGCTGATCAGCTGGATCGGTATCAAGACATTGTTGGATCAAGCTGAAATTGATGTCAGATAGTCCTTACCTGTGTTACACTCAAATGTCACCGGGCGCTATATTTAGACGGAGCCGAGTAAGTCACTTCATCCAAACACTTGGAAATGCATCTGGCACTCTCAATCCATAAATTGTGCCAAATTATGACCGGGACCAGACGGACACCAATACTGGAAATCGCGATCAGACAATTGGAATATTCTTTTTGGTTAGATATAAGGTTTCAAAGGGTGGGCGACACTGCCATCTGGCAGGATGCGGCCGGTATTGCACTTTGGCAATCTCAAAATCCGTTCATATGGCAACACAGAGGTCAATGGATGAATAATGAATGAAAATAGTGAATAAAAGAAAAGACGACCAAAACCCGAGATATCTCGGGTTCTGGCGTCCAACGCATGGCGAGGTAACCCGAGATATCTTGAGATAAAATTGAGATAAAGTTTGATTTTGTAAGTTACCTGTATTTTGTTTTGCAGTTTGATTGATATTACCTGGAATGCACAAAATATGTTGATTTGCAGAAATACAATGAGAAAATAGTAAACATTGAATGTGTTTTTTTTTTTTACTTAAGATGTGTTTCTGTGTGTGTGCGTGTGTGTGCGTGTGTGCGTGTGTGTGTGTGTGTGTGTGTGTGTGTGTGTGTGTGTGCGCGTGTGTGTGTGCAGCTCCTCCTAGGATCACAGACCTGTCAGACAAACATGTAGCTGAAGGTCATGCTGTGCTGTGTGTTACTGAAGGTGTTCCTGTCCCTACAGTACACTGGTTCATCTGTCACAGCAGCCAGAGGTACACCCCCCCCCCCCCCCACACATACACACACACACACACACACACACACACACACACACACACACACACACACACACACACACACACACACACACACATACACACACACACACACACACACACACACACACACACACACACACACACACACACACACACACACACACACACACACAGTACACTGGTACATCTGTCACAGCAGCCAGATGTAATACACACACACACGCAAACACAGACACATTTAAAATATTGTGAAATGGGGGCCAATTATGTATCAATGTAGGGTCTTTGACATGAAAACTTAAGAATTGAAGGAACGTGGGCGGCTAAGTGGCACAGTGGGCAAGGCGCTCGCCACTAACGCAGGAGATGCTGGGTTCGAGTCCAGCTCTCGGCGTTGCTACCAGCTTGGCTGGGCGTTCATACTAACACAATTGGCAGTGTTAGGGGTGGGAAAGCTGGTGGGTGGGGATTGGACGTTGTGGACAGCGACTCCTACAGGTCGGTTGGTGCGCCTGTACAGCAGAATAAGGAAGTAATGGGGGCAGCGTGAGCCTCCCACGCGTTACTCCTCGCCACTGAGAGATCGCCCTGTACAGGTGAAAAGATGCGACGGCTGCCTCCTCGTGTACCGGAGGGGACACGTGATGCAAGGCTTCATCCTCACTGCAGCCGACCAGTGGGAGGCATAGTCTAGCAACGTTTGAGACAGGGGAGGGGAGAATTGAAGGGAGAATTGGCGAGGCGAAATTGGGATGGGAGAAAAATAGAAAAATAAGGGGAAAAAGTGGATAACAAAAAAAATTATAATAATTGAAGGAACGTCCCTCTCTGGTTTCTCTACTTCCTCTTCCAGGTGCAGCAACAAGACAGTGGCGTGGCAGAGGCTGACCCCTGGTGCTGATGGGGTGTCGGTGCAGGAGAACCTTAGTTATGTAGAAGCACGTGGTGTCAGCCAGGTAACAGGAGACACAATGGTGACAATACAATACGGTATAAGTTTGTACTAATAACAGTAGTCAATGCATGAATTAATGTTGTATCGCAATCAGAATGTTGAAACAACAGTTCCATTTGAAACAGAACTATTTCACCAACTGCACTACGCCCTGTAAAACTCTGCACTCTAGCTAGCAGTAGAGAGGGGCAGGCCGTAAAGCACTTACACATTTTCGGATTCCAAAACATTTCAGAGGAGAGCATACTAGAAAACATGAAGAATAAGTTAAACTAAGAAAACGTAAATAATAAGTTAAACTAAGAAAACATAAAGAATAAGTTAAACTAATGTAAACTATGGATCCTATGGTCACCGGTTCAAATCTCTCGGTTACATTGGTGACAGCGGTGGGATCTCACTGCCCTGTGAATCTGTATCCAGGTTCACATAGCAATGGGGGTGGGATCTCAGTGCCTTAACACCTGGGATAGTGTGCGCGGGGACGAAAGGACGTGCAAGGACGCACTTTCTCAGGGGGAGGATGTATGTAAACTATGGATTAGTCGGTCGCAGTCAACCAGCACCTGCTAACGGGTCGGACCCTTTAGCTCAGCTGGTTAGGCGGCTGCCTGTGGATCCATTGGTCACAGGTTCAAATCTCTCGGTTACACTAAGAAAACATAAACTAGAACTAATGAAGCTAAGATTAAATAGCAAGCTAAACTGAAATAGACTTAATAGTCCAATAATGTCAATGGCTTGTTTACATTTCAAAGGTCCACAGTCTGCTGACTCTACACAGCATCAGTTCCATCACTGCTGTACGCTGTGAGGCTCGCAACGAGAGAGGCCGGCGTGCCTGGGACATACGACTGGTCTCCAGCTGTGAGTAAAACATACAGGAGAAATCTCTTTCAGCATAGTATTCTCTCTCACTTTCTCTCTGTTACCTTTTCCTGTATTGTTCTGAACCGTAGTAGAGTACAGGGGAGCGTTCTCCTAACACTCCAGGGCCAAAGTGCCGATCATAACGTACTTTTGTTAATTAGCCGGACTTCAGGGTAATTGCGGCACGGTGTAGTGGTTAACACTAACTCACAGCTAGAAGGTCCAGGGTTCGATTCCCGCTTGGGGACAGGGTTGCAGTGTTGCCAGTTACCCAGGTGGGGTATCTCCCGGGCCTTTCTGTGTGGAGTTTGCATGTTCTCCCCGTGCTCCCAAGGGTTTCCCCTTCCGATAAGATAAACCCAATGGAAAAACATACACAACAGATCGCTAACGCTGTCGCGTCCCTGACGAAGATGGACAGGAGCACTTGGATTGGTCCCCACGGGCGCGGTGCTCGCTGCAGCCCTTGTCTGCTCCCGGCTGTCCTTGGGGGGAAGGACGACGGGATAGGAAGTGCAGAGAACATTAGCTCAGTGCAGTTTTACAGATAGGAAGAAATGTGGAAAGTATGGTGTGTGTAGATGCAAGATAAATGGATATTTCATCTCTTACGTGTAAGAAAAACGCATAAAAACAAATTTTGGGGAAAACGCCCTCAAAGTTCTGTATTGTAATTGTGATTTATGGACACAATCAGACAAAATGAAGTAAAATAAACGTTTTTTTTTTTTATCCTCTTTTTCTCCGCCTGATTTTTTTATTTTTTCCCCCCATCCCAATTTTTGTCGTTATGCCAATTCCCCCCCTCCCCTACCTGGTTGTTGTGCGCATGTTCCTCCTACTGGTCGGTACAAGGGAACCCTGAAGTCCACCACATGCTTCCTCCAACACATGTGGAGACAGCCAGTGGCTCTTTTCTCACCTGGCAGCGAGGACTCTCATTGGTGAAGCGTAACGCATGGGAGGTCACGCTGCCTTCACCATTTCCTGCCCTTCGCTGAGCAGGCACCCAGACCTGACCTGTAGGCGTCACTGTCCACAACGCCAGATTACCACCCATGACTTCCCTCCCCCTAACTCAGCCAAATGAGTTAGTATGACGACCGGCCCAAGCCGCAGGGCAATGCTGACTCCGGGAGTCGAGACCGCAGCCTCTTGCATTGGTGACGAGCGCAATCTCCGCTACGCCACCTGACCGCTTGAAGTAAAATAAACTTGTTTTCGATATTTTATTGCCACTAGTTTGAAATAAGACATGTTAAGGAAGGAAAATATCTATAAAAAAAAGAAGAATAAAAAAATAAAAAAATAAATGTGCCTATTCACCTAGGCTGTCTCGCCTTATTTTATTGAACTAAATGTACAACAACCAATCGCATGTTGACAGTGGTGACAGAGACACGATGGTGACAGACACACAATGGGGAATGTGGTATTTTTGCACCAGTGTTGAAAAGCATCATTAATCATTCCATTTATCGTTACTGAGGTAAATGTGATCATACACTGTAACATGATGTGGATTACTGGATATAGATGGGTTTCTTGTTTCAAACGAAAACGGCTGGATCATTTTGCCAAATCAACATGGCTGTGAATGTGAGTCTTTCACCTTCTACATATCTAGCTTTGGCATGGATTGATTCTTTAGATCGCTAGCATAACAAATGCAAATATATTGTAGTCTGACCCGTTGTTCTGACCGCATGCACACTGAGTCTGACATGGACGAGGAACCCGTATATACCAGCACCACGTGGATATGAAGTAAGGTGTATAAGGAAGGTTTAACTGTGTATATCTTTCTGTGTCTCTCTACTTAGCTCTCTTCTCTCAGGTCGCTGTGTTGGTAGCCATTCTAGTGCTGGTTGTCATTGCGGTCATCTTCCTCATCATCCTCATATTGTTGTGGAGGAAGGTGAGTTTGTTGGTTCAGACTACTGCTTTGAGACAACAATATACAACTTCTTCCATCATTCCTAATAGAAGCACTGCTAGATATCAGGCAAAACAGAGTTTTAAAAGAAAATCTCCACACCACCCTGGAAGGCATTTTAGAACCCTGGAAGAGCGTTTTAGTTTTCAGTGACCAAAAACGTGTGGATGGGAGGCCAAAATGCAGAGAAAATACTATGTTTTCAAAGATATCCGTCTATGCGTGGACGTCTGAGTGTGTCTGTTGTCTCTCTCTTCCTAGAAGCCTCGTTATGAGATTCGATGGAAGGTGATTGAGTCTGTGAGCTCAGACGGACATGAGTACACCTACGTCGACCCCACACAACTACCTTATAATTCAGCATGGGAGGTACCCAGAGACAACCTGGTGCTGGGTAAGAACCTCATTCCTCTTGCTAAGGGGCATCCTCTGGGAAGTGAACTTTAAACCTTTGAATGGATGCGGATACAGACCAGCTAGCCTCGCTGTTGGCCAAAAACACCTCTCGAGTTGGCCAAAAACACAAGTTTTAAGCTAGGCTAGTGGTATCCTTATCCGCTTCCATTCAAGCTATAGGCTAGCTTGCAGCCGGATAGCTTTCTACTGAACACACAGAGAGGAAAATTGGTATCTATCTTCTTGTCTGACTCCGGAGAAGACGGTAAGCACATTTCCCATAATGTTGGTGTGTTACTTTAAAGGAACACGCCAACTTTTTGGGAAATTCGCTTATTTGCCATCTACCCCGGAGTTAGACAAGCAGATACATACCCTTTTCTTCTCTGTGCATGCATTAGGCTTAGGGAACAGCTGCACCGTTAGCCTAGCTTAGCGTCATTCACTGGAAGTAGGTGTGCCAGTGTAGCCTAGTTCACTCCAAATACACTCCAAATACAACTCCAAAACTTTCCTATAAACATGTTGTGACCTGTGTATTTACATAAGAACAAAGCGGGCCTCGCAACTCACTTGTAGTTCCAAAGTGTTTTAATAGACAAAAAAGGCATTAGATGCGACGTTTCGACCTTACCGGTAAGGTCGAAACGTAATGTAAAAAAACTATAATCAAACCGGCCGATGAGAAAACCTATTTGGCTCTGTCTATACTGAGTATAGACTGAGTGTATACTGAGTATAGACAGAGCCAAATAGGTTTCCTCAGTCTATACTGAGTATAGACAGAGCCAAATAGTTTTCCTCATCGGTCGGTTTGATTATAGTTTTTTTTACGTTTTACCAGTAGTGCTGAGTCCAACATAGCCCAACATCATAGTCTGGTGGAAACGCACCTTATCATCCATAATCATCATCCATATGATCCGTTTTGTCTTCTTCTTCATAATATCCAATAGTTCGCTCGCCATTGCATTGCAGGTTACTATTGTGTGCTCGGGCCAGACTATACCACGGAGCCGAATAGGTTTCCTCATCAGTCGGTTTGATTATAGTTTTTTTTAGGTTTTACCAGTAGTGCTTAGTCCAACATAGTCTGGTGGAAACGCACGTTATCGTCCATAATCATCATCCATATAATCCATTTCGTCTTTTTCATAATATCCAATAGTTCTCTCTAGGCGATCGCGATTGTCGAACGTGTCCTGCTCACTGCTGCTCACAACGAGTACCTAGTTGTTTGGGGGCTGTGGGGCTGGTACTAAGCTGGCCCATGCATGTTCATAAGGTAGGCTATACTGCCACCTGGCGATATTCGTTCATCATTGCAATTCCAACGTAGGCAGATGTGCCAGGGAGCTCCGGCTGAGTGTTTAGAACGGGGATCAAAGGAAAAATATCAAAGGATCCAAAAACTAGTATACTCGTTTTTGGCGCTCAACCGTTGGCGGCGAAACACGAGTATACTCGTTATTGGCGCCCAATGAGTTAATAGGCCCCCTCCTATTTGGTCTGCTCCTCATCCTCTCCCTTCTCTCTCTCCTCTCTCTCTCTCTCTCTCTCTCTCTCTCTCTCTCTCTCTCTCTCTCTCTCTCTCTCTCTCTCTCTCTCTCTCTCTCTCTCTTCTCTCTCTCTCTCTCTCTCTCTCTCTCTCTCTCTCTCTCTCTCTCTCTCTCTCTCTATATATATATCTCCCTCTATATATCTTTCTCTCTCTCCTTCTCTCCCTCTCTCCCCCCTCTCTCTCCCTCCCCCCCTCTCTCTCCCCCTCCCTCTTTGCCTCTCACCCCCCCATCCTCTCTCTCTCCCTCCCCCCTCTCTCTCTATCCCCCCTCTCTCCCCTCTCCCCCCCTCTCTCTCTCTGCCTCTCTCTCTCCCCCCATCTCTCTCCCCCTCTCCCCCCTCTCTCTCTCTGCCTCTCTCTCTCTATCCCCCCTCTCTCCCCCTCTCCCCCCTCTCTCTCTCTGCCTCTCTCTCTCCCCCCATCTCTCTCCCCCTCTCTCTCTCCTCCTCCTCTCTCTCCCCCTCCCCCTCTCCCCCTCTCCCTCCCCCCTCCCTCTCTCTGCCTCTGTCTATTTCTCTCTCCCCCCCCTCTTTCAGGTCACACTCTGGGCTCAGGAGCGTTTGGCAGGGTCGTTGAGGCCACGCTTTACGGCCTGGTTGACTCCCAGTCCTCAACCAAGGTGGCCGTCAAGATGCTTAAATGTATGTAATTGTGTCACTCTGTCAAGAACATTGACTCAACACGTTAAAGTGTCCTTCAGCACCACAGAGGGATGTCCATGTTGAACTCGACACGTTAAAGTGTCCTTCAGCACCACAGAGGGATGTCCATGTTGAACTCGACACGTTAAAGTGTCCTTCAGCACCACAGAGGGCTGTTCATGTTGAACTCGACACGTTAAAGTGTCCTTCAGCACCACAGAGGGATGTCCATGTTGAACTCGACACGTTAAAGTGTCCTTCAGCACCACAGAGGGATGTCCATGTTGAACTCGACACGTTAAAGTGTCCTTCAGCACCACAGAGGGATGTCCATGTTGAACTCGACACGTTAAAGTGTCCTTCAGCACCACAGAGGGATGTCCATGTTGAACTCGACACGTTAAAGTGTCCTTCAGCACCACAGAGGGCTGTTCATGTTGAACTCGACACGTTAAAGTGTCCTTCAGCACCACAGAGGGCTGTTCATGTTGAACGTTGAGCTCCACACATCGATGAAACGCTTTTCTCTTGTATTGGTTTAAGATAGAACATCGATGAAGCGCTTTCCTTTTTTATTGGCTTAAGATAGAACATCGATGACGCGCTTTTCTCTTTTATTGGCTTAAGATGAGAAAACGTTTGAGACGAAGGTACACAGGTATCTAATTTTTTATTTAAAAATGCTATATATAACATTTAGAATACATCCACAGAGCTTTTAGAAAGGTACGGAATAAAAGTATTGTTTATAAAAAATGTTTTTAAAATGTTTTTAAAAATATTTTGCGGCACCAAATTGAATGTTGTTGTTTAGATGTAACTACTTCCCATTTCCCCACATGGAAGGCACCTGATTGGATAAATTACATGCTGCTGCTCTTTTGTCAAATCTAGTGGCAGAATGTTATCTATAGCACCTTTAAGTCTTTCTTGCTAACAACGTTGGCTATTTACAAGTACATACATAACATCCCATATACATATAAAATATATATTAGCGCAGTCCTCGACTACATAAATAGGACTTCATTGACTAACCGTTGATTTCATTGACAAATATGTAAGATTTGACTATGAGGGGGCAGCCCTATTACATACTATACACACAATAGTATGCGTTGCTTAAAGGAATCTGTAATGCGGTCAAATAGCGACCTATAGGCAAGACCCGCCCCCCCTTGGTACTCCACTTTGTTTACATGTTTTTGTTTTGATCTGATGTGTGGGCTGAAGTGTGGGCTGAAGTGAGGATAGGGGAGAGGTAGCCCCTTTCGTGACTGTGATGCAAGCCTTTCTTGAATACGCAGTCACTGGTTCCCACGTTACTAGCCATGTTAATGTGCACATCTTGGTGGGTCCAAAATATATCAGATATAAATTTCAAAGGTACTCACCGTTGCATTAGGGTTTCACACACACATTTTGACACAGGAGCGCTGTGATTGCTGGCTGCTTTGTCACATGCCTGGTGCGCCCAGCAATCACAGCGCTCCTGCGTCAAAATGCGGAAGCAGCCATTTTAGCCAAGGCTAGCTCAGTGATTTTTGTACTCGTTTATAAAAATTATTTAAAATGTTTATTAGCAACGCCAAGCTTTCAAACCCCGCCGCTTGTGTGTGTGAAACCCTAATGCAATGGTGAGTACCTTTGACATTTATATCTGATATATTTTGGACCCACCGCTCGCCTTTAACCAGTGCTTGATGTGCACATTAACATGGCTAGTAACGTGGGAACCAGTGACTGCGTATTCAAGCAAGGCTTGCATCACAGTCACGAAAGGGGCTAGGGGAGAGGTTGCTATTGCTGGCCACACCTGATGTTCTGCCAAGAGTGATCTGGAGAAATTATTGCTAGATGTTCTATTATTGTATTTGTATTATATATTATATCATATTGTGTATTATATATTATATTATATATTGTATTATATATTATATTATATATTGTATTATATATTATATATTGTATTATATATTATATTATATCTATATAGTAGCTTATTACTACCGTACCTCCCACTCAACTCAAACTCACAAATCAGACCAAAATAAAAACATGTAAACAAAATGCAATACCAAAAGGAGCTATTTTTCCTAGAGGTCGCTGTTTGGCTGTATTGCAGATTCTACCTTTAATTGTGTGACGACCAAGTGATGGCATGCCAGGAGAGGAACCCCGTGGAGTCTGCCCACCGTCCCACACAGATCAAAAGAGCTCTTGCACGGTTTCAGTCGCGTCGGTCTGACCGCATCTGTGTGCTTGTGTTTCCTGGGACACAGCCACGGCCAGGAGGAGTGAGATGCAGGCCTTGGTCTCTGAGCTGAAGATCATGAGTCACCTGGGACCACATCTGAACCTGGTCAATCTGCTGGGAGCCTGCACCAAGAGAGGTAGAAGCCGTGTGTGTGTGTGTGTGTGTGTGTGTGTGTGTGTGTGTGTGTGTGTGTGTGTGTGTGTGTGTGTGTGTGTGTGTGTGTGTGTGTGTGTGTGTGTGTGTGTGTGTGTGTGTGTGTGTGTGTGTGTGTGTGTGTGTGTGTGTGTGTGTGTGTGTGTGTGTGTGTGTGTGTGTGTGTGTGTGTGTGTGTGTGTGTGTGTGTGTGTGTGTGTGTGTGTGTGTGTGTGTGTGTGTGTGTGTGTGTGTGTGTGTGTGTGTGTGTGTGTGTGTGTGTGTGTGTGTGTGTGTGTGTGTGTGTGTGTGTGTGTGTGTGTGTGTGTGTGTGTGTGTGTGTGTGTGTGTGTGTGTGTGTGTGTGTGTGTGTGTGTGTGTGTGTGTGTGTGTGTGTGTGTGTGTGTGTGTGTGTGTGTGTGTGTGTGTGTGTGTGTGTGTGTGTGTGTGTGTGTGTGTGTGTGTGTGTGTGTGTGTGTGTGTGTGTGTGTGTGTGTGTGTGTGTGTGTGTGTGTGTGTGTGTGTGTGTGTGTGTGTGTGTGTGTGTGTGTGTGTGTGTGTGTGTGTGTGTGTGTGTGTGTGTGTGTGTGTGTGTGTGTGTGTGTGTGTGTGTGTGTGTGTGTGTGTGTGTGTGTGTGTGTGTGTGTGTGTGTGTGTGTGTGTGTGTGTGTGTGTGTGTGTGTGTGTGTGTGTGTGTGTGTGTGTGTGTGTGTGTGTGTGTGTGTGTGTGTGTGTGTGTGTGTGTGTGTGTGTGTGTGTGTGTGTGTGTGTGTGTGTGTGTGTGTGTGTGTGTGTGTGTGTGTGTGTGTGTGTGTGTGTGTGTGTGTGTGTGTGTGTGTGTGTGTGTGTGTGTGTGTGTGTGTGTGTGTGTGTGTGTGTGTGTGTGTGTGTGTGTGTGTGTGTGTGTGTGTGTGTGTGTGTGTGTGTGTGTGTGTGTGTGTGTGTGTGTGTGTGTGTGTGTGTGTGTGTGTGTGTGTGTGTGTGTGTGTGTGTGTGTGTGTGTGTGTGTGTGTGTGTGTGTGTGTGTGTGTGTGTGTGTGTGTGTGTGTGGGTTCTCTCTCTGTGACGTGTTCATCATCACATGTGACACGGTCTCACCAGAAAATGTAAATAAATTATGAATCGACCACAGGAAAAAAGGTACATAATTGTGGGAACTACAATGTATGAAAGAGTAGAGATAAAGGCATTGTTTCACAGACAGCATTGTAGCACTCCAAACATACAGTACTTCAGCACCAGACATTAGTAAAAGGAAATCTCACACTATAAACATATATGTAAAAGGAATATCTCCACACTAGAAAAATATATGTAAGGAGATTATCTCCACACTGGAATATAAATAGATAACCCTTAACACATTGAGTGCCACGGACACTCTTTGTCGTTAGTTCATGCCGACCTTTGAGTGCCCCCGACGCTATATAGCATTTTTTTTTTTTTTTTTTTATTATTATTGGCGATTTGAATTCATATTTCATCAATCGAGCCTCGGGTTAGTGCTGCAGAGTCTCTCTGAGCTCAATTTGGAAGATACCGCCCCCTATCTTCTCTCCCTGTGTAACTGCACCCCATTACGTTACACTGATGCAGGGGGAGTGGTCAGTTTGCTCATTTACTTTTCCGTCAAGCCAACTGAAGGATCGATTGTGCTCACCGGCCCGGAAAACGCGTGGATTATGTATTTACAGGACTCAACACTGTAATCAATAAGCGTGATCGATATTTGGAATGGCAATCAGGAATTGGAATAATCTTTTTGGATAACATCTGATCTCAGGTAAGGAATTTATTTGACCAGTCTTAGGATAATCAGAGCTGTTTTCACAGAGATATAAGCGTTTGCCCTGTGCGTGTGTGTGTGTGTGCGCGATGATCGCTGATGAGGAAATGAGAGAATCGATTTTTCAGCCCGCCTCTATAGCGTGCATAAGTACACATATACTATCGATAATCTAACGTTTATTTGAAAACGATTAATAAATAGGCCAAAAAATTACAACGTTTTTGTGTATTCTAGAATATTCCAGTAAATGCCTTTTTATCACGGAATCTATATATTTTCCTGAAAAACGAGGGCTTTTCAAAATGCTATAACGAAAATGAACCAATTAAAAAACAATCCGTTTCGACAATGTTGACTGCAAACAAGTCATTGATAAGCGACAGGCAGATTAGACACATAGCCATAATGTAAGACAGAGATTATGCGTTCACAACGCTATCATTTAAGTGGGTGGTGGCATTTAACCATGTTTCCAATGTTAATGGCTGGCACTCAAACTGTTAAATGATAAACACACTAGAAACATATATAAAGAGACAAACCCCTACTGGAAACATATGTAAAGGATAAACCTTAATGGAAACATATGAAAAGGATAAACCTTTCAGGAAACATATGTAAAGGAAACTGTAACTGAGGGGTACAATTCCCTGACTGTATTGATAAGTATGGTATCATTAAACCACTACCGCTTTATGTACTTTAATTACTGGCCATACAGTACATGATATATAAATATGATGAACACTTCCCACAATGAATCGGTTCCACACAAAGTGGTAATTAAGTATTTATTGCAGCAAAAGGTACATAATATACTTCTCTATTATACTTTGGATGCGCTGTCCATTCTCTGGTTACGCAGGAGGTAATTATACAACCTGAATCTTAGGGAATTATATCTATGGTACACTAGTAATATATAGCGGGAGATACTGAAGGGTCCCCCCGGTTGTAAGCCAGCAGGGGTAGAGGATCTGTCGGTAGTAGAAAGTCTGGTCAACGATGACTAAGGAGACTCCAAGTACAGGAGACGGTGCAATAGTCTCTTGATCCACAGACGAATACAGCTGTTCTCCGTAGACTGTAGCTCCACAGTGAAGAAAGCTAGCCGGCCTCAGCTCTCTGAGGCGCAGACTCGACTTGGCTCCTCACAGGGTAAATCCCACACGTGTAGGCGTCGGCGATTCTCCGCTCCATAAATCACAGGACCAAAACAAATATAATCCAGCCGCAAAGGGCTATGTAGTCGTCGGGTAGATTAATCCAGTGTACATGTCCACACGGTTCTCGTCTAGGTCTCCTCGGGTGAAAGCGCCATGAAAGCAGCCCAGCCTGGATAAGCACTCTAGCTGGTACAAGGAAGCGTTGGTGATGCTGGTCACTGTAGAACTTTAGCCGCACGATACACTATACACAAATAGACTATTACTGACTTAATAGAAATATGTCGCACTCGACGGTATAGCGCCAAACTCTGACAATTCAGTTATTAATTTGCACGCGGTCTCAATGCTCTATTTGGGGCCAAACAGGCCATATTCACCGCACGTTGTATCGTGGGTGAGGCTTCAACTTATTGGGTAACTCTACTTCTGTATTCACCTGCGCCATATTTATATGCACGGCGAACAATCTAGTGCCAACCTCATTTCTGTCTCGTATCCCTGGGCAAGGCCGGGCATGTACAGACATGTCTTGACGGTGGCTTTGAACCTGACTCTGGAGGCGCGGCCCTGGCGCCTGTCGACCGCTGTCCAATAGGAGAATGAAATATTATGGTCTGGTCTAGGCTAAAGGGATATTCCGTGTATATGTACAAGGAATATACAAGGGATATCAAACGATATACAAATACTATGCAAATATATCAATCAATAAATATATATATTCGGTTTAATCTGATCCTTTGTAACAGAAACTTTCAGGAAACATATGTAAAGGATAAACCTTAATGGAAACATATGTAAAGGATAAACCTTTAAGCACAAGCTAAACCGGGGAAACACAACATGAACAGAGGCAGCATAACATTAAAAGTATTAATCATAACATTAATAGAATCCAGCAAACCTAGGACTAAAGGCCTGAGAAGGTTCAATTCTCCACTTGCACAACCTAAAAGTAGTAACTTCCGGCTGACTTCCGGTTGCCAATGGTGCTTCCTGTCCCATCCAAATACATTGGTTTTAGCTACTTTTCTCCCCTTATTTAAACAACTTTGTCGTCACAGAGAGGCAATGAAACGTTTGTATTATTATAGTATAGAATGTATTTAATAAGCAAACGTTTGTCAGCAGGGTTTTTGGGCTGTATTTCATGTAAAAACGTTCACTGTTATTTTACTTGCTCACGCTAATTAAGGCTAATACTGGCTAACAGAAGCTAGCGCAAGAAACGACGCCGCAAAGTATTGTTTATAGTGCATTTATTGCCACCTTATAGCATTTGTACATTTGTATGACAGTCTATAATGCTCCCGTGAGGTTTTTCCGGACGTTTTGGTAATGATTTTCACTATAAAATCATATTTCTAAATGACAGGAAGTTGATGAAAACTGTCCGGAATAGCTTTGAGCTAACGATCTTTGCCGATGCATTCCATTCTAAACGTAACGTTAGTTGTTCAAAACATTACCCATCTATATAATTTGTTCCTCGACATTAGCTTCTAACTGTAGCAGGCTGCAGCTTGCTGGCTAACGTTAGCTTCTAACTGTAGCAGGCTGCAGCTTGCTGGCTAACGTTAGCTTCTAACTGTAGCAGGCTGCAGCTTGCTGGCTAACATTAGCTTCTAACTGTAGCAAGCTGCAGCTTGCTGGCTAACGTTAGCTTCTAACTGTAGCAGGCTGCAGTTAGTTTACAAAACATTACCCGTCTATATAACGTTGAGGAACAAATTATATAGACGGGTAATGTTTTGAACAACTAACGTTACGTTTAGAATGGAATGTATCGGCAAAGATCGTTAGCTCAAAGCTATTCCGGACAGTTTTCATCAACTTCCTGTCATTTAGAAATATGATTTTATAGTGAAAATCATTACCAAAACGTCCGGAAAAACCTCACGGGAGCATTATAGACTGTCATACAAATGTACAAATGCTATAAGGTGGCAAGAAATGCACTATAAACAATACTTTGCGGCGTCGTTTCTTGCAATGCATCGGCAAAGATAGTTAGCTCAAAGCTATTCCGGACAGTTTTCATCAACTTCCTGTCATTTAGAAATATGATTTTAAACTTTGGCCATTCCCCTGGCTCTTTTTAGCGTTTATCGCATTTACTCTGGTCAAGAATGACCGACAGAAACAGGCTGAAGGGGTACAGATGGGGGGGAAGACACTCTGGGAAAGGCACGGCTGCAGTCCGGGATTCGAACTCGCTAAACCCCAGATCCGTGACGAGCACGGTTGTCCCCGGCGCCGAAATAGCGCTCGAGGTACGTGGTGAGCTACTGGAGCTCCCAGAAATATGATTTTATAGTGAAAATCATTACCAAAACGTCCGGAAAAACCTCACGGGAGCATTATAGACTGTCATACAAATGTACAAATGCTATAAGGTGGCAAGAAATGCACTATAAACAATACTTTGCGGCGTCGTTTCTTGCAATGCATCTGCAAAGATCGTTAGCTCAAAGCTATTCCGGACAGTTTTCATCAACTTCCTGTCATTTAGAAATATGATTTTATAGTGAAAATCATTACCAAAACGTCCGGAAAAACCTCACGGGAGCATTATAGACTGTCATACAAATGTACAAATGCTATAAGGTGGCAAGAAATGCACTATAAACAATACTTTGCGGCGTCGTTTCTTGCGCTAGCTTCTGTTAGCCAGTATTAGCCTTAATTAGCGTGAGCAAGTAAACTAACAGTGAACGTTTTTACATGAAATACAGCCCAAAAACCCTGCTGACAAACGTTTGCTTATTAAATACATTCTATACTATAATAATACAAACGTTTCATTGCCTCTCTGTGACGACAAAGTTGTTTAAATAAGGGGAGAAAAGTAGCTAAAACCAATGTATTTGGATGGGACAGGAAGTACGATTGGCAACCGGAAGTCAGCCGGAAGTGCCTACTTTCAGGTTGTGCAAGTGGAGAATATCTGGAGCTGCTGCGTTTGGCCACCAGAGGGCGGCAGAAAACCACTGTTCACATTGTTCAGGGTGGGTCCCCGGCTGGGACCATGACAAAAACACATTTGTTCTCCCTAGCTTTAAAAGAAAATGTAGTCTGCTGCTGTAATTTTGTTTGTAGTTCTGTGTACTTTGTATTGTGTTTATGTGTTTTTTACTATATTATGGTTATTACTGTGAAGCACTTTGGTCAACCATGTTGTTTTTAAATGTGCTATACAAATCAAGTTGGATTGGATTGGAGTACCAGACAGCATCGTAGCACTCCAAACATACAGTACTTCAGCACCACAGGCAGTATTCTAGTGCTCCATTTAGAGGCTGCCAAGACCATATCAGCACCACAGTATTGTAGCGCTGCTGTCCATACTGCAGGAGATCTGCTTTCATTGGTCTATGTTTGCCCCAGCCCCTATATTTAAGTCCCGCCTAAGGTGTAGGCTACTAGAAAACAAATGGGTGGCTCTTCTAGTTCAATAAAGTTTTGATTAAATCAAATCAAATAAAAACCCAGGAATAACCTATATGTTGTTTATCTCCATCTCTCTCTCTATCTCCCCCCTCTCTCTCTCCCCTCTCTCTCTCTCTCTCTCTCTCTCTCTCTCTCTCTCTCTCTCTCTCTCTCTCTCTCTCTCTCTCTCTCTCTCTCTCTCTCTCTCTCTCCTCTCTTCTCTCTCTCTCTCTCTCTCTCTCTCTCTCTCTCTCTCTCTCTCTCTCTCTCTCTCTCTCTCTCTCTCTCTCTCTCTCTCTCTCTCTCTCTCTCCCTATCTCTCTCTCTCTCCCCCCCCAGGTCCTATCTACCTGATAACAGAGTATTGTCGCTATGGTGACTTGGTTGACTACCTGCACCGCAACAAACACACCTTTCTGCTGAGTGACGGCACCGCTGCATCACAAGAGAACCATGTGGACACACACACGCAGGGCAAGAGGTCAGACACACATTTGAATACTTTATTTGGTTCCACAAATTATATTGCATAAACAGGGAATCAAATATATCGGGGCCAAGCAGCTCTGAACACTTAAAGGGTACACATAGCATCTCCAACTTCAAAAGAGCGCCTAAGCTTAACCAGTGTAGAAACTTGCAGTCCCACGATTGGGCGTACTTGTCACATGACCAGAAATTACCTGGCCAATCAGAGGCGCGGAAACAAAGTTCTGTTGTAGAAGGCATTCAGGCGTCCCCGAAGCGTCTATGCCTTCTACAACACTGTTCGGTTTCCGCGTTGCCGTTTTGCGCTCTGATTGGCCGAGCGCGTGCATGAGCCGCGACGCGGCCCTCAGCCGTGCTGCGATAAGGCTTTCGCCAGCGGGGAGAGGGGCAACGACCCTCCGTGCTCCGGCTTTCAACAGCGGGGACAGTATTATGGGGCTTATGCCGCGAAGCAGTAACACACATAGTTGCAATGCATCTGTCAGTCGTACTTAACTATGTGTTCACTGTTGTGTTACTGCTTCACGGCATAAGCCCCATAATACTCTCCCCGCTGTTGAAAGCCGGAGCACGGAGGGTCGTTGATGAGCGCAGCGATGCCGCTCGCGGCGCCCCTCTCCCCGCTGGCGAAAGCCTTATCGCAGCACGGCTGAGGGCCACGTTGCGGCGCATGCGCGCGCTCGGCCAATCAGAGCGCAAAACGGCAACCCGGAAACCGAACAGCGTTGTAGAAGGCATAGACGCCTCCCGGAAAGCCTGGTCCATGTACAGGTCAAAGGCACAGCCTACTATAGTAAATTATATTGACCAAATTGACCTAATTGTTTATACTGCCTGTGTTGTTGTTTTTACTACCTGTACCCCCCCCCCCCTCCCCCCATGCTGCTATGATGCCTGAATTTCCCCAAGGGGATCAATAAAGGAATATCTTATCTTATCTTATCTTACTTCTATGATTAGCACCTCCTTGTGGCTGGTGTCAATAAAAACAACATCAGGTGTATCGACACACACATGCAGGGCAAGAGGTCAGACGTAGTTTCGGGGGCTGGGGGCCACACACACATTTTAGATGCTTTATTTATATTTATATATATTTATATTATAATTTATATAAATTATGCTTTATTTATACATAAACACTAACAGTGCAATTAGCTCATTGGGAGTCATTCAATTACGTTTGTGACTGTGCCGCATTCATCGTACACATACAATATTGACACAGATGATGTTTAAAAAACAGATACAATAGCATTTCCGTAAAACTATATCTACTCTATGGGTACAAAAAGCAACGCCGTCTCCAAATAGAGCGGCTACCAATAATAGCAGATATAGAGCAATACCTTGCTAACTGTTTAGCCTTTCTCTTGGAGATGTGGGTCATCTGAAGGCCCCTACCACCAGCTTGTGAACATGACCCAGGCTGCCAAAAATTAAAACTAAAAGTTGACACTTGTAGCCTAGTTGTGCGATGTTCAGCTTGAGCTGCTGATATTTCAGCAACTTGGTTAAAACATACACACACGCAGGGCAAGAGGTCAGACGTGTGTCGGGGGCTGGGGGCCAGACACACACACACACACACACACATTCAATAAATTAAATATTTTTATATAATCTATTTAATAAAATAAAATGATTATATCATTTAATTTTTGTTCCTGACATTTACCCCTTCACTCACACACCGATGGGAGAGGCAACTATGCAAGGTGCCAACCTGCTCAATGCAAGCAATTAGGGGTTAAGTGTCTTGCTCAAGGACACTTCGACACGCTGCCCGGGAGGAGCGGGAATCGAACCGGTTACCTTTGGACTACCAGACGGCCGCTCTACCTCCTGAGCCACTGTTCCCCCCCCTTATTAGGCTTTATTGTAATTACGTTTGATTGTTTTCACCCGTTCTGGAGAGTTTTTGGACTTTTGAGTCTGTGTTTCTGTTTGTCTTAGTTCAATCTTTAGGTTTCATAGCCTCAGTAATGTGTTTATGACTTTGTTTCTCTAACTGCCGCTTCCAGTAAAGTTTCACATTGGACCACTGTGTTTTCTCTGCATCTGGGTCCTCCACTCCCTGCCTCGTGTCACGTCGGTACAATTACAGTTCAAACACAGGCATGAATTGACTATTAAAAAGCAGCACAGCATCATCTGCAGACAGCAGGTGTTTTCATGTCGGGTCCATTAAGGGTTTGGGTTCTGGGGTTCGATGCATCTTCCAACATTTGTTTCCTTCCTTCATTTTCACAATTATGGGATATGTTTGGCCTGAGGCTATTACCCTGTAATTACCCTGAATTTCCCTAAGCCTAAGGGGATCAATAAAGGAATATCTTATTTTAGTAACACTCTCTTTCTACACAGTGATAGTGATGGTGGGTACATGGATATGACCAAGGAGGATTCTCTCCAGTACGTGCCCATGCTGGAGCTGGGTGACACCATCAAGTACGCAGACATCGAACCCGCCATGTATGAGACCCCCTACCAAGAACAAGATGGTGGTAATAATAATGATAATATTAATTTGTCATACTTTTGGGTGTTACACATAGGTACATACAATTATTTCTGTCAGCCCTCTCAGGCAGTGCAATTAGAGGATATCACAGGATTGCATTTCTTTCTTTATCTCTTCTGATGCACAACTTTCCAAAAATGATAACTAATAATTCTGTGGGTCCAAATGAGGAGACAGGCCTACAGGTAGTTATTGGATGGCAGACAGTATAAAGAATATCTGTGTCTATCTCATTATCAGTCCTTTCCCGAATTCATATTGGGATTCTGGTTCATCCCTAAGTCCCTGCCAAAGTTTAAGTAGTTATTTTGAGTAATCTTGCAATTTCGAGTGCTGACACAAATATTTATGTTGAATTGAAATGTATTTTATTAATGTGGAGTCACTCATCCAGGGTAATGGAGTCTGTTGCTGTAGCATACAACCAAACCATGTCTCTGTTAGATATCATATAGCATTGTAATGACCATACATTATTTGATATGTCAGGTATTTCTATCTGCAGGGAACAAGTAGTAGTAGCAGTAGTAGTGGTGGTGGTGGTGGTAGTACATAATCAGCTCCTTGTGTGTGTGAGTCCATGGAACGTCTACTGCTTGTTCATCTATCATAACACTAAGCATTTGGTGAATTGTTTGCAGTAAATGTGTGTTTGTGAAATGTGCTTTAGATGAACATGACATGATTCCCTTCCTCTTCTCTCATCCAGGTCAAGGTCCGGAGGAGGCGGTTGTGTCCATCAGCGACTCTCCTCTCCTCACCCTCCAAGACCTTGTCTGTTTCTCCTACCAAGTGGCCCAGGGTATGGACTTCCTGGCTTCCAAAAATGTACGACATATCCCATACTAATTTGCATATTCCTGACTTTGTTAATTACAGCTCAATGAAATTATATGGTAGCAGTCCCTATAAGACAAGGTATTGCTATTTTTTCATCTACATCATTTGATGGTGCTGTAATTAACACAACACAAGGATTCAGCGTCCCTGATGACATCACTGGGGGCCATACTCATTAAACTCTCAATAACTGTCATCCATAACTGTATGTTATGTATCCATAACTCCCAACAGTGTTTGCATCGAGACCTGGCTGCCAGGAACATTTTGGTCTGTGAGGGAAAACTAGCCAAGATTTGTGACTTTGGTTTGGCCAGAGATGTCATGAAAGATGACAACTACATCGCAAAAGGAAATGTGAGTTTGTTGAAAATGAAAGGTACGAAAGATAACATTCAGCCACAAGATGTCGCACTAGAGCGCCAGCACGTCATTTATCCAATCAGGTGCATTCCACGTGTGGGAATGGGCATAGTAGTAGGGGCATTTTGTATAGGGACGCTAAGGACATGTTCCTACCAAAGCCATGGAAATTTTAATTGTCCCTACCAAAGAAATCTTTAGTTTTAGTATTATTACTTGGTCTGTTGCTAAAGTGTAGGTTGACAGCTGCATCAAGAACCTATTGGCAAGCAATCCTATTATCTGCAATATCCAATCAGCAACCTATGAACCTAGCTAGCTCTGACTAAAGCGCACTTTCTCTCTGCCTCAGCCAACGGCCTTATGCCTTATGAAATGTCATAAGGATTAATGTGATGCTCTTTGTAGCTCCAAAAACTGTATTTATGCTCAAATTAGTACAAAAAGTGTCCCTACCAAAGCTCAAATCAAACCTACGCCCCTGAAAATGGGAAGTTGGGAGGGGATACATGCAACATGCAAAATTATATATTAATTAATCAATATCTTTTTTGGGGGGAAAGCAATACTTTTATTACGCAGCTCTGTATAAATAAGCACTGTGCTCGCTTCAGGAGTATGGGATTTCTTGAGTCAGCACTGAATATTATATCATTACCAACAGGTCTGAACTACAGTAAACCGTAAAGTAAGAACTCACAGACATTTAAAGGCCAGCAGAGTCAGAGCCCCAGTCATGGGCCCTCATTTATCAATGCAGGTTGCCGTACAACAATTAAAAACAGTTCATTTATAATCACAATAAAATTTAAAATAAAATCTGACATACGCCTGCCTAAACAGGTGGGTTTTGAGGTGGGTTTTAAATGGGATAATGGAGTTTCAACACTGTGTAACACCGACGTCTTCGGTATGACTCGTAATTAATTATAGTTCATTGTAAAATAGAGACATGAGTGTAATTATTGTCAAACCCTATAAATAGCATTTGGAATAGGTCTTTCCGAATGAATGCAGCATGGTTTATCTTGCGTTATCGGAATACCTCTCACAGGGTGCGCTCCGCGGGGTGTGCTCCACAGGGAGCTGTTTTCAGAGAGAACATAATATTAAGTAGAGTCCGCTACCCAAGATACATTCTCCTTGATTTGTGCCGCAATTTGGCACGCAAATTGGAGCGTGGAACAAAACGCACAAATTCCATCCCTGTGCATATTCAAGTCCTCTCCACCCTGGGATCTTTGGCCACCATCTTTGGTCCAGCGTGATATTGGAGATGGATTGAGCAATAGACTGTACCCATAGCTGTCAAAGCTCCATCAATAAACAAATTCAGTTATGTGAATAGAAAGGGATTCCACTCAGTCAATGTACATGCTATGCACATTTGGCTGATAAATGTTGCCGGTGGCCGGGAGGAATGCACAACTCATTCAGGCCTAATTGTATTTAATAAAATCGTAATGTTAATACTGGGGTATCTGTAATTAAAATAGCACTTAAATGCAGGTGATCGGGGTTATCCACTGAATAATGACTCTGACCAACCTACCGACCCAACAGGAGCGCAATTATAACAGGCTCACGCACGCACAGGACGCACAAGAGCAGGGACGTGCACAGGACTTTAGAGGGGCAGGTGCTCAAAGGCTGAAAAGGGCACTACACTTGTGTGTATATATTAACCGAGCGCGCGTAGCACGCGAGCACGATTTTTAAGGGCCCTTTTCGGGTGGGGGGACCCCTTTTTATGCATTTTGGGGGGTTTTGGTGATCAAATATTGAATATTGAACTATAATAATCAGTGCAGGACCTCACTTATCCTTGAAAGACACTTTTATCACTGACTTAAAAGGCCCATACATCTCCATAAATGTTCAGGGGGGAGGGAATAAGTGCTTACCCTACAGACCCCAAGAAGTGCTGTATATTCTGTATTGTTTAATATAAATGCATTTTTTATTCCAATCCCGATTTGTATTTGAGATTCCCAAATCCCATCCGACTTGACTTCTTCGTGTCCCTCAATGAGTGTAATACCAGCATTCAACTGTATGCGCCACAGCGGTTTCTATCATCATCATCATCACCACCCACGCTATGCATAAAATATATAGGTCCGCGGAGAGGCACGCTGAGGAGGCCATACAAACTGCAATGGAATATGGGGCATCTCTCTCTCTTTACCTAATATTTAGATTCTATCCTGACATTTTTCAGTTGGAAGGGCAGTCTATATGCGTAACGGTAAAAATGTTTTTTTTTTTTTTTTTTCAAAATGGTACTTTTTTGATGAGGCTCAAAAAGGCAGGTGCTCAAGCACCCCTTGGCCTCTATGTGTGCACGTGCCTGCACAAGAGCCATTTAGAGCGCAGTTGGCCTGCTGAAAGTTTGGTGACTGTGCTCGTTTGGCACAGGGGGGGGGGGGGGGGGGGCAGACGCAGACGCAGAACACCCACATCCAAACACTGCAGCAATTCAGTCAAGAGGATCATACAGCAGTTTTAAGTAAGTCTCCCCTGGCAAGATCTTAATCTAACTTTAAAAAACCTAAACGAAAAAAGGAGTTTATTTGCCAGTATGATTATCACAATGACTCAAACGCAAGCGCAAAATAGTGGTTGCTATTTTTTTTGAGTTTTTATTCTCCATTGGGTTGCACGGGCAGCAGTTTTTTTCAGTGACTCGTTCATTTCAGTCATTACAGTGCAAATGTCGGGTCAGCTTGTCATTTATTTCTGTCAATGTGCTGGTTCTGTAGGACTGCGTCAGTCAACACCCTTGGCTCCCGGCACACAAATATTTAAAATAATACGATTAAATATTGTTTAAAATAAAAAGCTAAATACTATTATTTTGTGTGTCATGTTTCCAAATAAGATTGTTCACAACAGAATGCTTTCTACCTTCAATTTATTGGTTAGATGACCTCCATGATCAATCTCGCTCTCATATTAGTTTGCTTAGCCATTATTCCACATTCCACAAACAGGCATGTTCCCATGGGGGTGTTTAATTACCATATGGTTAATTAGGGGTGGTTCTGTATGCAAATACTTAGAATCGTGCACGAGCATAGATGGTAAGAACAATTGGTATTTATTAGGGATGTTCGATATTGGCTTTTTTACCGATATCCGATATACCGATATTGTCCAACTCTTAATTTCCGATACCGATATCAACCGATACCTGTTACGATGCAGGTAGGAATTGAGTTCCAATAGTAGAATGAAGAAGGAGATGGAGATGTGGTTTGCTCTTCTTGAATAGTGTGTTCTTTTTATTGCAAGAAGCACAAGATCAAGGAAGATAAAGATAACAATACAGACGCCAAGCGTCAACTGAGAATATACTTTTAAGGAATACTAAATCATAAGCAGCAACAAGAGAGTCCAGCACTTGTTCTGTAGCCGTCTGCACGCAGGTCTGTTTGAAGCTCCGACAAAGGAACAGAGAACAGGGGTTACTAAATAGCCACATTCCTGACATACCACACGCATCAATTAGTGACAGCATAAGTGACAGCCAGTGACAGCAACCCAGTGAAGACAGTCAATCAGTGTAGTGACAGTCAATCAGTGCAAATACCAAGAACAGGATAAAATACTCCAGAAAGGCAGTAGGGTTCCCAGTCCTAGAAAAACGTAATAATTTCAGGTAATTAACATTACTCTTGTTGTGGAATTAACACAACATTATGCATACTTTTGACAATAAATAAAATCAGAATTTGTTCTTACTTGCTTGCCTGGGTATATAAAGGTTAAATAAAAAGAATACACTTTTCTTTTTTTTTTACCGATACCGATGATTTCCGATTGGTACGACCTGTGTACGCACGTTTGATAAATCCCAATTTTTCTGTGCGTAGAGACATTCTAAATTCCGTGCGTATCACGAAAATTGAATACTTTCTATGCATTATTGATAAATGAGGGCCCTGGTCTCTGGAGCAGCAATACTTAAAATTTCTGATCCTGGTCTACCAGTAACTCCAGGACAGAGTGGTTCACAAATATACTAA
This sequence comes from Notolepis coatsorum, assembly GCF_963971535.1. Classification (NCBI taxonomy): domain Eukaryota; kingdom Metazoa; phylum Chordata; class Actinopteri; order Aulopiformes; family Paralepididae; genus Notolepis; species Notolepis coatsorum. Next base: position 34,398,392 of record NC_140183.1, read on the forward strand.
TGTGTTTTATTTATTGACTTTGTTGTCCCAGGGCACAGGAATACTTTTTAAATGTAGAATCTGTAATGCCGTCAAACAGTGACCTCTGGGCAAAAGAGCCCTGCATGGTATTGCACTTTGTTCGGTTCTGTTACTGTAACATGACACTGTGAATGTCTCCAGACCTCCCTTGGTAGAGCCTGATGTGTGGCCAACAGTAGCAACCCCTCCCCATATCTTCACTCAACTCCAACCCACACATCAGAAAAAGTAAACAAAGTGCAATACCAAGCTGGGTTCTCTTGCCTGGAGGCTGCTGTTTGGCAGCATTACAGAGTCTACCATTAAAGACTGTAAACTAATGGATGATGTGAAATTCATCTCTTCTCAGGGGGTACAGTGCATTTAAATTACGTTTACGCAGAGACCAGACATAGCTGGGACACTGAAGGAGGAGTTACTCTCTACAGTATTGTATTATACAGAAAGTCACTTTATACAAGCTCCATTGTGAAACTCTAGGTAATACACCTGTGATTATGAGGTGTTTCTGAAGGTGAATGTGGTGTCTATCTGTGCGAGCAGAGCTTCCTGCCAGTCAAGTGGATGGCCCCTGAGAGTATCTTCCAGAATGTCTACACGACGCTGAGTGACGTCTGGTCCTATGGAGTGCTGCTCTGGGAGATGTTCACCCTGGGTAGGCTCTATTGCATTTAAAGCTGCACTTGTTGTTTTCTGACAGCAAGGAGTCGTTGTTTTACACAGCCTTCTCTTTCTCTTTCTCCCAAAACAAAAGCCTTGTCTCGTTTTTTGCTAAAGTGATCATTCTATACTGTATACATCACGTACCTTCATGGAACAATCTTATTTTTTTTGTATCTGCTTTTTCTCCTTATTTTTCTCCCATCCCAATTTCATATTGCCAATTCTCCCCTCCACTGTTTGGAACGTTGCTAGACTATGCCTCCCACTGGTCGCTCGTAGTGAGGATAGAAGCCTTGCATCACGTGTCCCCAGGGACGTGCACAGGAATTTAGAGGGGCAGGTGCTCAAAGGCTGAAAAGGGCACTACACTTGTGTGTATATATTAACCGAGCGCGCGTAGTGCACAAGCACAATTTTTAAGAGCCCTTTTCGGGCGGGGGCCCCCTTTTTATGCTTTTTGGGGGGTTTTGGTGATCAAGTATTGAATATTGAACTATAATAATCAGTGCAGGAGCTCACTTATCCTTGAAAGACACTTTTATCACTGACTTAAAAGGCCCATACATCTCCATAAATGTTCAGGGGGGAGGGAATAAGTGCTTACCCTACAGACCCCAAGAAGTGCTGTATATTCTGTATTGTTTAATATAAATGCATTTTTTATTCCAATCCCGATTTGTATTTGAGATTCCCAAATCCCATCGGACTTGACTTCTTCGTGTCCCTCAATGAGTGTAATACCAGCATTCAACTGTATGCGCCACAGCGGTTTCTATCATCATCATCATCACCACCACCCACGCTATGCATAAAAGATATAGGTCCGCGGAGAGGCACGCTGAGGAGGCCATGCAAACTGCAATGGAATATGAGGCATCTCTCTCTCTTTACCTAATATTTTGATTATATCCTGACATTTTTCTGTTGGAAGGGCAGTCTATATGCGTAACGGTAAAACAAATTAAAATTAAAAAAATCTCAAAAAGGGCACTTTTTTGATGAGGCTCAAAAAGGCAGGTGCTCAAGCACCCCTTGGCCTCTATGTGTGCACGTGCCTGCGTGTCCCCTCCGGTACACGAGGAGGCAGCCTGTCGCATCTTTTCACCAGACAGCGCAGACTCTCAGTGGCGAGGAGTAACGCATGGGAGGCTCACACTGCCCCGATACTTCCTGTCTCTGCTGTACAGGCGTCACCCAACCGACCTGTAGGAGTCGCTGTCCACAACGTCCAATCCCCACCCATCGACTTTCCAACCGCTACCTCCGCCAATTGAGATAGTATGACGACTGGCCCAAGCCGGGGGCAACGCTGACTCTGGGAGTCGAGACCGGAGTCTCTTGCATTGGTGACGAGCGCAATCTCCCCTACGCCACCCAGCCGCCCTTTCATGGAACAATCTTGAGGTGCATGAATTACTAGATTTATTGGGCATTTCCTGGTTGCTATCACGTAGGTACATACTTCACCTACAGACATACCGGTAATACTGTTCTGACAGCACAATAATGATGTAATTAAGAGATTTACTGGAAAAAAAACGGCTGCTGGTGACGCAGGGCTGATTGAGTAGGACACCGTGACTCAATGAGACCTTCTGATAGCACGGCTGATTAACTAGGACATCATATGGCTCAACGTGACCTTCTGATAGCAGGGCTGATTGAGTAGGACACCATGACTCAATGAGACCTTCTGATAGCAGAGCTGATTGAGTAGGACACCATGACTCAATGAGACCTTCTGATAGCAGGGCTGATTAACTAGGACATCATATGGCTCAACGTGACCTTCTGATAGCAGGGCTGATTGAGTAGGACACCATGACTCAATGAGACCTTCTGATAGCAGAGCTGATTGAGTAGGACACCATGACTCAATGAGACCTTCTGATAGCAGAGCTGATTGAGTAGGACACCATGACTCAATCAGACCTTCTGATAGCAGGGCTGATTAAGTAGGACACCATGACTCAATGAGACCTTCTGATAGCAGGGCTGATTGAGTAGGACACCATGACTCAATGAGACCTTCTGATAGCAGAGCTGATTGAGTAGGACACCATGACTCAATGAGACCTTCTGATAGCAGAGCTGATTGAGTAGGACACCATGACTCAATCAGACCTTCTGATAGCAGGGCTGATTAAGTAGGACACCATGACTCAATGAGACCTTCTGATAGCAGAGCTGATTGAGTAGGACACCATGGCTCAACGTGACCTTCTGATGGCGTAAGATGGTCGTAAGAAGTTTTGAGAATATGAAACAAGCTGTCAGAAAATAATTCTTGCAGCTTTAACTTAAAATGTCAATCTTCTCATCTGGGTATGACACAACTGTCAACAACACAATTATATTCTAATACATTATTATTATTCTAATACATTATTATATTCTAAATCGTTTGGATTTGAACGATTCCGGTTCCGGTTCCGATTCTCCATTTCGATTCCTGTTCTAAACGATTCTCGATTCCCATTCTTTGAGGTGCAGGTCAAAACAGGTCACAGCTTATTTTTGCAAGAGATTTTAATATTCTTTTTGAAAAATCTTTTATTTTCTTCATACTATTCACATTGTCAGTTGACTTGATACAGTTTAATTTGGTTGCTGTACTGTAACTAGGGTATTAATTAACAAAGTAATTTTTTATTTTTTTTTTAAGAATCGAAATTCAAACATGTTACTTCCGGTTCCAGAACCGGAAGTTAGGAACCGGTTCCTATTAGAACCGGTCGGTGCCCAACCCTAATTCGAATACATTATTATTATTGATATTATTTTCACTTTCTTGTTCCATTGCATTTTGTTCTATTTCAAACTTTGTTCTATTCTATTTTATTATATTCTGTTCGATTTTACCCCATTATTCTCTTTTGTTCTGTCTCATTTTCATTGTATTTTCTCAGGAGGGACCCCGTATTCAGACATCCCTATGAATGAGCAGTTCTACGCTGCTCTGAAGAGAGGATATCGGATGCCCAAACCCCCCCATGCCAC
>NC_140183.1:35149497-35209030 GCF_963971535.1 Notolepis coatsorum
CTTCAGTCCATCTGCCGAACGATGTCCTCTTCATCTTGGCTGGCATAACTTCCAATGCTGCACGCGCGAAATAGTCAGACGCTAGTGATGGGTCGGTCATGAGCGACTCGTTCATAAGAGCCGATTCATTGCCGTGAGTCGAATCGCTCACGTCTGGCAATGAGTCGTTCACGCACCACGCCCCCCCCCCCCCCCCCCCCCCCCCCCGGCACGCACACAGACACACACAATGAACTCAACAGACGCTACCTTACCTGTAACCCCTCCCCTCATTGAAACCAATTCTGCTGCCTGCAGAGCCTCAGAGCTGCCTGCAGAGCCTCAGAGCCAGGAACAAGTCAGACACATTCTACAAACGTGTCTAATGTGAAATATATAAGCAAAACTAGATTTTAGGTCTGTGATGAAAAAGGGCCTCGCGGGAAGGGGGGCCTCGCAAAATTTTTTTTAAAAAATAATAATTTTTTTTTTTTTTTTTTTTGTGCGAGGCCCCCCTTCCCGCGAGGCCCTGTGCCACCGCACTGCTCGCACACCCCCTGAGGCGGCCCTGTATATATATATAGCGCAAAGGACCTTTTGTAAACTCAAGCACTTTCGAGGTAAAAGTAAAACGCAGTACTTTCAAGTACATTCCAGAACAGTTGACCATTGGAAAAAAAAACTCTTGATTGATCTCAATTTCTCTTATTATTATTATTTTTTTATGAACAAACCAGACTAAGAAAAAAAGTTATTTGCTATTTATTATACCTTATTCTTATAGCACATGCATGAGTCTGGTCTCCTTTGAAAGGTAACATTCTTACACAATAAACAAAAATCATCATGCGATTAAATGCTTAATTTTTTTTAACTTTTAATTCTTTCTGTAGTTAATTAATCTAAATTAGTGCGATCAAGTCCCAGCCCTAGTTGAAAAAAACATTTTTTAACAATATTTGTATTGCATTTTTTCTTTTATACATACATACATATACCGTATACAGACAGTAACACATGACAAAAATAAAAATACACATTTAAACCCCTTCCCTTCCCTAATTATAATTCAAATTGACATTCACGCAGACATATTACAATAATAAAAACAAATAATGTTAAATCAATTATAAGAAATCACAGAAATACAAAAAGAATAATAATAATAATTATAAAATAGAAAAACCCTTCTTCGGCTTCTCTACCCTCATCTGTTTTTGTTTTTTTCCCCTATCCCTTACCTCTCTTGTTTCCTATCCCTTTCCTTTAGATTCTCATGTTTTTTAAGAAATGTATAAATGACGTCCATGTCCTTTCAAATCGTTCTGTTTTTCCCTTCTGTATGTATGTTAGTTTTTCCATTGCCAAGTTTTCTGACACTTCCTTTAACCATTGTTTAGCTCCTGGTCTCTGTATCTCCTTCCAGTTTAGAGATATCACTCTCTTGGCTTGTAACAGACACAAATTAATCAATTTCCTCTTTCTAGCATAAGCTGGAAATGTATCTGGATATAAGTGTAGTATACATAACTTAGGATTGGTCGGGATTTCTATCTCTGTCATCTCGGATATGAGCTCCAAAATCTATTTCCAATATTCCTGTATCTTCTCACATTCCCACATACAATGGTACAGGGTCCACACCTCTACCCCACACCTAGTACATTCATCCGGGATCATGGGATAAAACTTGTGTAATTTCTCTGGTGTCATATACTCTATGGACCCACTTATATTGTAGAAGTTTACATCTGGTATTAATTGAAAGGGTCTGTGACATTTCACATGCTTGTTCCCAGTCCTCTTCTGCTATTTCCACCTGCATGTCCCTCTCCCATTCCCGCAAACTGCTCAAAGAGCTCTCATCCGATCCTGATAACAACACATCATAAAACTTGGATAATGGTCCTCTCCCTTCCATATTGTCCCTCGTAAGTCTTTCTATTATGGATGTGGGTGGTTCCTCTGTGCCTCTGTTCTTTGAGACTATGTAGCTCCTGATTTGAAAGTATTTAAATCTATGAGTTCTTGGGATATCAAATGTGCTTACTATCTGTTCGAAGGTCATCAATTCCCCCTCTATGTATACGTTTTTAATCTTACCTAAACCTCTTTCTGCCCAAATTTTTAATCCCCCATCATTCCTTCTCCGTTTAAATTCCTCATTCCCCCAGATTGGTGTATATCCCGATAATTTATCCCTTCTACCTAAGTGTAAGTGTGCTTTGTGCCAGCTTCTTATTGTGTTTTGGAGGAACAGGTTTTTTGTATGTTTTATCAATAAGTTACTCTGTCGTGAATACATATATGTATCTAGTGTACCTTTTGTCTCTTCTTTTTCTATCTCCATCCAAGCTGGTATATCTGCATATTGAAAGTAGAACATTGCTGTCCTGAGCTGTGCCGCCCAGTAATAAAGCCTCATATCCGGAAGTCTAAGCCCTCCTCTGTCATACGGGAGGTAAAGGAGTGTCAGTCTCAGCCTGGGTTTTTATTGTTCCATATGAAACGTGTGAACATTGTTTTTAATCTCCAAAAGAAGGTTTCCGGTAAGGGCATTGGTATTGACTGGAATAGGTATAGGAATTTAGGCAATATAGTCATTTTAATAATATTCACCCTGCCTATCATTTATATTGGTAATTTACTCCAGCCTATTCTCTACATCTGTCATTATTGGATCATAGTTATTTTGTACTAAGTCTTCAATATCCGGGGTTATCTTTATCCATAAGTAAGTAAACCCTTTGGGGGAGCTCTCAAACTGCGTGTGTACCGGCGCTTTTCCCCTTTCTCTTTTATTAAGTAACATAAGTGCGCTTTTATTTTGATTCGTTTTATATCCTCAAAATATTCCAAAATGTCTCTAGTATTTCGTTAGCATTTCTAATTGAGGTGTCTAATTTAAATCAAATCAAATCAAATTTATTTATAAGGCCCGACAACACACGTTAATGTCCCCATGGGCCGTACAGGTCTTCTTTAAACAAGTCAAGAAGAAAACATAACAATAAGTCAAGAACAGAACAAGAACACCATAAGGTCCAAACATTTTTAGATGAATGCAAATAAATGAAAGAATGCAAGCACTCCCAGACATACCCCACGCGAAGGTAAGGAAAAACTCACTAAAACCTAACAGTAGGGAAAAAAGCTCCACAGGCAGTGTGGAGGAGAGAAACCTTAGAAGGGCCATTCAAGGGGGGATCTCCCTTCTTAGATGTTGGTGATAGTAGTGTTGCAGACGGACAGTTGGTAAGCATGCACTCATGTGTGTAGTGAAACACAGATGAGTGCATGCAATAGCAACTGAACATTTTGAAAGATTAAAGATAGAGCTGATAGCGGATCTATTTGAGGCACAGGGGCGGCGCAAAGAGGGTCCGTCCCATCTTAGTCACGGGACATTCAACACTCCGGTCATTGCTCAGGGACAGCCGGAGACAGGGAGATAGGGGGCGGCGCAGAGAGGGTCGCGAACTCCCCGACATCATCGCGGGACGTCCGGCACTCCGGTCACCACTACGAGACCTCCGGAGACAGGGGAGCACGCAGAGGGGGTCGCAACCTCCCGGCCTTCATCACGGGACGTCCGACACTCCGGTCATCACTCCAGGACAGCAAGTCATAGGGGGACAGGGAGACGAGACAGGCGTTAGACAGCTCATGTGATTGTAGTGGGCGGACATAGCAATAGATACAAGTGGTAAGCATATGTGAATGGAGTAGATATATGAAGTAAGCATATTATGTGAATAGAATAGAAGTACTTAACCCAGCAATGAAACCGCGTTGACTGTTAATCTGTTAACAGTCTGTTAATACTGTTAATCAGTTGACAGGACCACGGACAGACGACGGTAAATAACTGATCCAAGGCCTCGAAGGTGCATGTAGAGCAGTCACTACAATCTTGGCCAAGACCCCGAGGCATCCATCACCTTAGTCAGCGCCAGGAGACGGGCACTCAGAGAGATGGGGGAGGGAAGGGGGGGGGGGGGAAGGGGGGGGGGGAAGCGTTAGAGTTCCCATGTTTGTGGTGCTGCAAAAGAGCAGACATGTAGTACCCTGTAGTGCCATGTAGTACCATGTAGTACCATGTAGTGCCATGTAGTACCCTGTAGTGCCATGCAGTGCCATGTAGTACCATGTAGTACCATGTAGTACCCTGTAGTGCCATGTAGTACCATGTAGTACCCTGTAGTGCCATGTAGTACCATGTAGAGCCATGTAGTACCATGTAGTACCCTGTAGTGCCATGTAGTACCATGTAGTACCCTGTAGTACCATGTAGTACCCTGTACCCTAACTAAACTAGACAGATTAATCTAAAGGTCAGTCCCCGACCAGGTGAGATCAGGGTAGGTTGAAGGAGAGAGAGAAAAGATGAAGAATTTAGTTAAGTATAGTATTATATCGTCTGCGAAAAGTGATAGGCGATGCTCCATTCTCCCTATTTTCATCCCTGTGATTCCCTGGTCTTGTCTAATCGTCATCGCTAGTGGTTCAATTGCGAATAAAAATAGCAAAGGAGAAATCGGACATCCCTGTCTGGTAGATCTCTGTAATTTAAATGGTTTCGATATTTGGTTGTTTGTAGTTATTTCGACCATTGGGTCTGTGTATAGAATTTTAATCCATTTTATATATCCTTCCCCAAATCCGAACCTTTAAGTGTCTCAAACAGCTATCCCCATTCAATCCTGTCAAATGCCTTTTCGGCGTCTAATGACAGGATTAGTGTGGTCTCTTTTTTTAGCATGTAGAACATTTAGTAGTCTCCTAATGTTATGAAATCCCTGTCTTCCCAATACAAATCCGTTTTGGTAATTTTTAATCAAATGTGGAATCGATTTCTCTATGCGTCTAGCTAGTGCCTTACATAAGATCTTTGTATCACAAGACATGAGGGACACAGGGCGATATGAAGTTGTGTCTGAGGGTGGCTTTCCCGGTTTTTTCAGTACCGAAATCATCGCCGATCTTAAGGATGGGGGTAAAGTCGCCTCCTCATATGCTTCCTTGAACATTTCTAGTTGGTGGGGTAGCAGTTTCCCTGCGAACCTCTTGTATATTTCTGTTGGTATCCCATCTGGGCCTGCCACTGCTTCTTTTAATTCTTCTATAGTCAGATTTTGATCAAACAGTTTCTGTTCCTCTTCCGTTCTTTTTGGGAATTCTAACTTGTCCATGAATTAATTTTGTTGTTCTGTGTTCTTTGGGTATTCTGATTTATATAACTTTTCATAGTATTCTTTAAAAGCATTATTTATTTCTATTGGGTCATTCGTTTCTTCTCCATTTCCTAATTTGATCGTATTTATCATTCTTTCTGTTTGTGCCTTTCTAATTCTCCATGCTAGTATCTTGCCTGCTTTTTCCCCTTGGTCATAGTATGATTGTTTTAGCCATTGTAAGTCTGATGTTATCTTTGTAGTGGATAGTTGTTTGTATTGGGCCTTTAACACTTTGAGTGCCAGCGACGAGAATTCTTGTTAGTTCATGCCAACCGTTGAGTGCCAACCGACGAGAAATCTAGTTTTTAATCGTTATTTTTTTAATGATCGATTTCCATTCATTTTTCATCAATCTAGCCTCACCTTACCAGTGGGGATCTGTCTCATCTCGAACAGGGAAAATACCGCCCCCTATCGTCTCTCCGGATGGTATTGCACCCCATTGGATTGGACTGAATGAAATGGATGGGGAAAAAATTGTCCCGATTCCACATGTTACTTGTCGGGCATGTAATCCGAGCCTATTGCAGTCATCGCCCACCATCAGAACAGCGTGGAATATGTCTTTCGACCACCCAGTGTTGGATCAATAAACGCGATCGATATTTGGAATGGCGATCAGGAATTGGAATAATCTTTTTGGAGAACATCTGATCTGGGGTAAGGAATCTATTTGACCAGTCTTGGGATAATCAGAGCTGTTTTCACCTATATATCAATGTGTCCCATATGTGTGTGTGTGGCTGTGAGTGTGTGTGTGCTGATCAGGAAATAAGATAATTGATTTTTCAGCCCGCTTCTATAGCGTGCATAAGTACACATATACTATTGATAATCTAGCGTTTATTTGAAAACAATTCATAAATGGGCCGAAAAATGACAACGTGTTTAGTGTATTACAGTAAAGCTGAATTTTTTTTTAAACAAGCGTTTTTCAAAATGGTATAAAACAAATTAACCGACAAAAAAAAAAAAAAAACCCGTTTCGACAATGTTGACTGCAAACAAGTCATTGATAAGCGACGGTCGTATTAGACCCATAATTTAAGATATAGTTTATGCGAATAAAGAATTTCAATATACATACCTGCTCGCAGGTCGATCGGTCTACATGTAAAGTGTGTGCATCAGGGATATATATGCACAATGTATAGTATTTTATTTCGTAAGTCTTTAATTTCCATGTCAGTTTTTAATGTATTTGTATGAGTCTTTTACATGTTTTGTATGTTCTTACAAAAAAAGAAAAAGGCAAATCTTGGACGTTGCATATTGTGATGTGGAAAGATATGTGTTGAATATTGGAGAGATTTGTGCAAAAAATATCAATAAAAAAAATAATAATGGATTGGATTTATATAGCGCTCTTCGTGACACCCCAGTGACCATTTGGCACTAAAAGCTAAACATTGTCACCGGTATGGCTGTCCGCAACATGTCATTAATTGTGTGCGAGAGGTCTATCAGTTAGCCACATTAGCGTGAGCTAGGTTAGCCACTAGTTAACGCGAGCTAGATGGAAATACAAACAATGTAACGTTACTGGTGAAAAAGTGATTTACCTTGGAATACTCCTTTGCCAACTTGCTGTACTTTGCTTGCAGGTCTGCAGCTGGATTATGAATAGTCCCAGCTTTAGCCAAGGTAACGTTAAGCTAAAACTAGCTTTTCAAATAGCTCTTCAGCTAATGCTAATAACAGAGCTCCCCGTCACACTGCTCTGTCGGGACGATGGCATTAAGAAAAGTTATAATTATTTTGTCTCGTCTTGTTTTAGTCAACAATATCAACATACATGAAGAGAAATTTCGTCCTGGTTTTTGTAAATTACATTTTTGTGTCCTCAGTTGTGGTCAACGATATTTAATAAACTATTTAGTCTCGTTAGCGTCACATGGTCTTCAATAACATGACGTTACGTCTCGTTGTCGTCATGAAAAAAACCTTTGTTGACTAACATCTTTTGTCATCATTTTAGTTGACAAAATTAACACTGCTCAGTAGAGGGATGTAGCTCTATTCTCTGATCCCAAAAAAATCTAGATGCACTTAACCCATCACTATGTGGGATGCTAGAAACTAGATAAACTAGAAACAGCCATAGTACACAAAATATCAGTAGCTTCTATACTGCACTCATACAGCTTACTTAAAAAGTCGGTAGTGTCCTTTAAATATCCAGGTTGTGCTGCAACCAGTTCTTTAAGGTGTGAGTCAACAAACTGTGATATAGGTTCTGTAAGTGACTAGGGATGGGTACCTTTCACATTTGAACCGATACCGGTACCGGTACCTGTGAATCGATACTGGTACCCAACGGTACCTTTTTTCTGTACTTTAGTCTCAAGAAATTTAATTTACCTACCTGAGTCGTGAAAAAAAATAATCCAAACTTCAAATAACTACAATTTCGACATTTTTCGGCTTGCCATTGCTCCGACTGCTTTGTTGTTGAATCAAGTCAAATCCTAGGTAAGCATATATTGTGCGTGTGAACGTTGACACGAAAATAAAAAAGTAAATTTTTTTTTTCTCTCTCTTCGGTATCTCACTTGATTCGATACTCGGTAGTACCGACGTGTTTCGGTTCGGTACCTCAAAAGTACCGAATTCGGTACCCATCCCTATAAGTGACCCGATACCAGCCACAATGGGTCGACCTGGTGGGTTATGAAGATCCTTGTGAATTTTGGGCAAAGTGTAAATAATAGGTCTTACTGGGTTATCATTCACCATTAACTTAAATTCCTTCTCAGAAATCTCACCCTCCTTAACACTTTGAGTGCCAACGACGAGATTTCTCGTCCTAACTCGCCATGCGTTGTGTAACAGTCTTGAAATAATAAACAAACCTGTTCAGCTATAAAGAATGAGAGTACTGGAACAGTGTTAAATTCAAAGTGTTGTATTAACCAAAAGGAGGATCAAAATAAATGGGGCACCCCACAGCAACGTATGGTACAACAAAAATCATCTCAAACCAATAAAAACGGTCCTGTCAGCTTTACAGTCCATTAGCCCCAACATAAATGTTACCATGTATAATGTACTGTGTATAATGTTACCCTGTATGTTACCATGTATAATGTTACCATGTCTAATGTTACCCTGTATGTTACCATGTATGTTACCATGTATATTACCATGTATAATGTTACCATTTATAATGTTACCATGTCTAATGTTACCATGTATGTTACCATGTATATTACCATGTATAATGTTACCATTTATAATGTTACCATGTCTAATGTTACCCTGTATGTTACCATGTATGTTACCATGTCTAATGTTACCATGTATGTTACCATGTATGTTACCATGTATGTTACCATGTATAATGTTACCATTTATAATGTTACCATGTCTAATGTTACCCTGTATGTTACCATGTATGTTACCATGTCTAATGTTACCATGTATGTTACCATGTATGTTACCATGTATAATGTGCAGGCCTACCAGACCATGCAGCCTGCATGGTAGGGCTAGTAGTGTCCAACAACACTCAAACCTTTGAGTGTCCAAAAGGTGATAAGTCCTGGGTTGATCCACATCTTAGAAAAGGAAAGGAAAAAGAAGTAATCCACTGGGAAACACCACTGTAGCTGAACTGTCCTTGGTTACTGGAGAATCTTTTAGGAGGCCTGGAAAAATCCCCCCTTCCTCTCACAATATCAGTAAGCAAACAAAACTCCATGATTCCAATCCAAGATGGCCCCCTGATGGTTAGGACCGCCCCTAACCACACCCATACCTGGAATCTTAAAGGTCAAGTGACTCAAATATGCTGACATTGGCATATCCTAACATATTGGGCCCAACAGTTTGTCGCTGCCCTGGTCTGGACCTCTCTGGTTCTCTTCGCCTTCGCCTCCCAAGTATGGCGAGTAGCGCCGTCTGCCTGGGTAGGAGGTCCTGCGCTGCTGTGGCTGCATGTCTCCCCCTGGGGCGCTCTCTGCCCCCTCGCGGCTGCTCCTCTCGCGGCCTTCACGACTTCCGCTACTCGGCGGCTCGCCCTCGCCATCGCTCTGGTAGTTCTCAGGGTATTCTCCATTGCGGGGAGGGCCCCTCCTACGGGGGTAGCGCCTGTAGCGGTTCCGGTCAGCGGCGTACTTGCTCCCCTGGACTGGAACGCCTGCTGAGCCGGTGACGTTGGCCGCCTCTGCTCCCTTCTCCCCTTCAACCACATCAAACTCCACAGTGTCTCCATCTCCAACACTGCGAAGGTATTTCCTTGGGTTGTTCTTTTTTATGGCCGTCTGGTGTACAAACACGTCCTCTTTCGTGTCATTCCTGTTGATGAAACCATATCCATTTTTGACGTTGAACCACTTGACTGTCCCCAAGACTCTTGTTGCGATGACCTTCTTATCCGCCGCGGAAGCTTCGGCGGCCGGGCTGGACGGGCTCTCTGCGTCGTCAGCGGGCTGCGGTGGTTGTTGCGTTTCGGCGGATTCGCTGCTCATGGTTCCTGGTTGGTAATGGTGGTCTTGTGCCGGCGGTGACTCTCTAGTGTGTTTCCCGGTGCTAGATAGTAACCTGGACCGGCGGTGGTGAGAGCTGCTGCCTTCGGGCTCTCTGCTTTCCACTCTCCGCTCCCGTTGCCGATCGAACTGGGCTATAGGGGTCGCTGCTAAGTACAGCCCCACCAAGGGCTTCCTCTTTTTATGCGGTGCAGCCATTGCCCCATCCCATAGTGGTGTGAGACCTTGTTCCACAGATTCGTGCTCATTCTGCAAATGTTCAAAGGAAGACTCAAACTGGATCAGCTCACCTGGCTGCCACTGTGGAGGGTCTGGCCCAGGCAGTAGAGGACTTACTCCAGGCAGCAGTAGAGTATTTACTACAGGCAGTAGAGGCAAGGGCAAGGGTCTAGGCATGAAAGGCAGGGAACCTTGCTCCTCAGTTCCCATTTCAATACCACCATGTTCAAAATGTTCTGAAAAGTGAACAGATGGTGCATCATCCCGTACAGGAGTGCTAGCCCTCCTGATGGGGTTTTGTAGTTGAGCATTAAGCTGTTTGTCTCGTCTTTTCAAACACTCCACCATTGACCGTTGGAGGTTATTAATATCGCTCTGAAAAGTATGTTGTAGTCGTTGACATTGACGGTCAATGTAACACCTGAGAATGTCATCTTGTCTAGTTGTATTTATATGGAAAGCCTGGATCTCTCTTTCCACAGCACTCAAACGTGACTGAAGCTGTGTAATGTCAGTAGCTACTTCGACTTCCCCCATCCCAGAGGTAGCAAATGCGCCAGAATGGATAACAGTGACATCAGGTTGCCGTTCCTCACTACCCCCAGAGCCGTCATCATTCACATACAAGTCATCAGGAGTCTCAGCTAGATCCTGTATAGGATCTCTTCTTGTCACAAAAGGGCCAGCTGTGAAGTCTATAATAGCCTCAGCAAGTTCTCCCTCTCCCTGGTCTGAGGCAATCTCTTCTTCAACAATACTCCCTGGAATAGGAGAATGCATAGATGTAGCCATGGTATAGCAACCCCAAACTAACAAATCAAAACAAAAGCTCTTAACAACAACATAGAGAATATTTTACACTGTTTTCTTTTTCCTTTTTTCTTTTTTTTAAAGTCCCTTCGTGGTTGCCATTTCTGTAACAGTCTTGAAATAATAAACAAACCTGTTCAGCTATAAAGAATGAGAGTACTGGAACAGTGTTAAATTCAAAGTGTTGTATTAACCAAAAGGAGGATCAAAATAAATGGGGCACCCCACAGCAACGTATGGTACAACAAAAATCATCTCAAACCAATAAAAACGGTCCTGTCAGCTTTACAGTCCATTAGCCCCAACATAAATGTTACCATGTATAATGTACCGTGTATAATGTTACCCTGTATGTTACCATGTATAATGTTACCCTGTATAATGTTACCCTGTATGTTACCATGTATATTACCATGTATAATGTTACCATTTATAATGTTACCATGTCTAATGTTACCCTGTATGTTACCATGTATATTACCATGTATAATGTTACCATTTATAATGTTACCATGTCTAATGTTACCCTGTATGTTACCATGTATAATGTTACCATGTCTAATGTTACCATGCATGTTACCATGTATGTTACCATGTATAATGTTACCATTTATAATGTTACCATGTCTAATGTTACCCTGTATGTTACCATGTATGTTACCATGTATGTTACCATGTATAATGTTACCATGTATGTTACCATGTATGTTACCATGTATAATGTTCAGGCCTACCAGACCATGCAGCCTGCATGGTAGGGCTAGTAGTGTCCAACAACACTCAAACCTTTGAGTGTCCAAAAGGTGATAAGTCCTGGGTTGATCCACATCTTAGAAAAGGAAAGGAAAAAGAAGTAATCCACTGGGAAACACCACTGTAGCTGAACTGTCCTTGGTTACTGGAGAATCTTTTAGGAGGCCTGGAAAAATCCCCCCTTCCTCTCACAATAGCAGTAAGCAAACAAAACTCCATGAGGCCATGATTCCAATCCAAGATGGCCCCCTGATGGTTAGGACCGCCCCTAACCACACCCATACCTGGAATCTTAAAGGTCAAGTGACCCAAATATGCTGACATTGGCATATCCTAACATATTGGGCCCACACTTCATTTATCAACACATTGACATCTTCTTCATAAAGTAACGCATGTTACAGTTGAGTGCCAATGACGAGTTTTCTCGTTATTTAATCGTTATTTCTTTTATTAGCGATATCCATACATTTTTCATCCATCCAGCCTGACGTTATCATTGGGAATGGGTCTGAGCTCGCAAAAGGCCAATACCGCCGCCTAATGCCTTTTGGCCGGTATTGCACATCATTGGAATCCCTCCCCCTTGGGCTGTGCAGCGATCTAACAAGGCCGGTCCGGGTTTTCCTTCTTGGGCATGCAGTACGTTATAACACATGGAGGAGGGGGACACTGGAGCCCTGAATTCATGCGTTTTGGTGGAGAAACGTTGGATCAATAAACACAACCAATATTTGGAATGGCGATCAGGAATTGGATTATTCTTTTTGCAGTACATCAGATATTGCATGTCATTGAAGGTCCGCGCTGGTCTGTGTCTAATGAAATTACAATTGCATGTCATTGAAGGTCCGCGCTGGTCTGTGTCTATAATGAAATGAGAGGAAAGCTCTGCGCTAAAGCAAGCCTCATCTCAGCCACGACGTGTATACTATATATATACTCGATGCTATATAAAAATAATCTCGCGGCCTACTTGAAATCAACCCGTGATCTACCAGTCGATCGCTGTCGACTGGTTGGGCACCACTGATCTAGAGCAGTGGTTCCCAAACTGTGGTGCGCGCACCCCTTGTGGTGCGCGAGCGCCCTCTAGGTGGTGCGTGACATGAAAAGGCTAATGGTGGTAAAAAATTTTTTACAATAAAATTTCATAAAAATCGTAGTCAAACCTTTAGTATTATGGATATTAAACATGTTGGCAGAGTACATGCATCCATGTTGTCGTGAACATTTTAATTAAATAAAGAAATTCCCTATCCATAGTCGCCGTGGGAAGAGATAAAATAAAAAATTAAATCTGTGCACGGAGACCAGCAACAATTTTTTCTAACAGAAACCCATTGGGGGGTGCGTCAGCTAGGTCAGGAGGTGACAGGGGGTGCACGGCAAAAAGTTTGGGAACCGCTGATCTAGAGGATAATATAGTCAGGCCCTTATTGAGAATTATTTTAATAAAACTAAACGGATAAACAGACGATCCCTTTTTACACATAAAGACAAAGTAAAAAGCAACTCAGTGACATTGGTGTCCACCTTCAGCCCTATTTCTAGAGATATGTGTGATATTGTGAACAATTACTGGTACATTTTAAAGTAAAATCCTAAGATCGGTTTGTCTTGTACCAATGTCATCGCATGATTAAAGATACATTTTATTTACAACCAAGTACAGGTAGGAGTATCACTGTTAGAGGCCGGATCACCTGTCATTTGGATTTTGTGGTTTACTTAAAGGGCTACATCTGCTCCTCCCTCCCCATCAACATGGACCCCCTGCAATTTGCATACCGCCCCAACAGGTCCACGGAGGACGCCATATCCCATGTGCTGCACACAGCAGCATCACACCTGGACAAGAGGCAGGGGAACTATGTGAGAATGCTATTCATCGACTACAGCTCGGCATTCAATACCATAGTCCCCTCCATACTCATAGCCAAGCTCAGGGACCTGGGCTTGGGCTATGACCTCTGCCAGTGGGTCTTGGACTTCCTGACTGGCAGACCCCAGGTGGTGAGAGCAGGCAACTGCACCTCCTCATCCATCACCCTCAACATAGGGGCCCCCCAGGGCTGTGTTCTGAGTCCCCTCCTCTACTCCCTGTACACACACGACTGTGTGGCTCAGCGGAGTAGCAATACAATCGTCAAATTTGCTGACGACACAGTGGTGGTGGGCCTGATCTCTGCCAACGACGAGAGGGCCTACCTGGAAGAGGTCAAGGTCCTGGCGGGATGGTGCCAGGAAAACAGCCTCTCCCTGAACGTCAGCAAAACAAAGGAGATGATTGTGGACTTCAGGAGGTCGGGGGTCAAGGACTACAGCCCCCTCAGCATCGACGGGGCACCGGTTGAGAGAGTCAACAGCTTCAAGTACCTCGGAGCCCACATATCCGAGGACTTGACATGGACCATACACATTAACAGTGTGGTGAAGAAGGCACGACAACGCCTCTACTTCCTCAGGCGCCTAAGGAAGTTCCAAGTCAGCCAGAAGATCCTTAAGAACTTCTACTCATGTACAATAGAGAGCATCTTGACCGGCAACATCACCTCCTGGTTTGGGAATAGCACTGCAAAAGACCAAAGCAGACTACAAAGAGTGACACGTTCAGCCGAACGCACAATTGGAGGGGGGCTCCCCACCCTCCAGAACATTTACTACAAGCGTTGCAAGGGGAAGGCTAAGAGAATTATTAAGGACTCGAGCCACCCGAACAACTGCCTCTTTGAACTGCTGCCGTCAGGCAAGCGACACAGGAGTCTCAAGGCGAGCACAGAAAGACTCAGAAGTAGCTTCTATCCCCAGGCCATCAGGCTGCTAAACGAACAATGAATGAACACTACACAACAACAACCACCAAACACACATAGCACACACATCCACACGCACACACTCACTTTAAACAAACACACTGTAGCACCCACTACACACACTTTATAGCACACACCCACTTTAAACAAACACACTGTAGCACCCACTCCCCACACTTTATATTTATGGATGAAGGATTGCACTACAACTCGTACACCTTACTGTAAATTGTACCTAAAATTGTACCTCATCCCATTTCTGCTTTGCACTAGATAGTACTGTACATTAGTACACTGCATAGTATTGTGTATTGTATATTATATGGTAACTCAGAACATTGTACATATGTCTATACCGAACAACTGTGACCTCATTTTCTTCTTCTAAATTCATGCTATATTATGTTATTATGTTATTTGATACTATCTTGTCTAGCACAGTCTCTGGAGCGTAACAGTAAGAAGCATTTTGTATGAAAGTATTCTGTACTTCTGTATGACAACTATTAAAGAACTTGAACTTGAACTTGAACTTGCTCAAATGTCCTTGCAACCTTTACTATGTTGGAAAAACAAGAAGACATTTTAAATTTTTTATTTCTGAGCACAAATGTTCTATAAGAAGAAATCATGAGAAGTCTTCAGTTGCAACAAGGCACTTTAATAAGTTAGGACATGATATTTCTGGCTTAAAATACATGGGTTTAGAGCAAGTCTTGAGACCGCCAAGAGGAGGCGATAGAGACAGGCTCTTGCTACAAAGGGAACGCTTTTATATTTATTTTCTGGATTGTTTTTTAGAGCCTAGAGGCCTCGATGAGGAAAATGTTTTGACCCGTTTCATTTGATTGTTTATTTTTATTTTCATGTATCATTCTTTATATTTATTATTTAAAGACTGCTGCTATGAGTCATGAGTGTTTATATTTCAGTAGTTTCAGATGTAGTCCTACTCTGTATATATCTTTCTGCTTTTCATGCTTCTGAAGAGGTTGTGCTTGTAAGTTGTATTTTGTGCAGATGTCTTGTTGGAATGTGTTATCACTTCCTGTTTGATTTGTATAAATGTGGTCACTTACCCTTCATGCTTCATGCAAGCCATTTCATTGCAAGTAAATGGCTGCATTTATATATCGCTTTTATCCAAAGCGCTTTACAATTTGTTCCTCACATTTTACCCATTCATTCACACACCGACGGCGGAGGCGACCATGCAAGGTGCCAATCTGCTCATCAGGAGCAATTAGGGGTCAAGTGTCTTTCTCAAGGACACTGCGACACGCTGCCCGGGAGGAGCGGGAATCGAACCAGGAACCTCCGGATTACCAGACGATTGTTCTACCTCCCGAGCCACTGTCGCAAGTAAACTGCGTCAGAAAACAAAACCTATTTTACTATGCTTAGCAGAAGGAGGGTCATCAAAGCAATTTTTCTGTCTGTTTTGGATTATGCAGACGTAGTTTATAGGCACTCTAAGCCTCTGGACTCTGTATATATTTCTGCCCTTAGATGTATCACTTCTGACAGTTATGGTACCCATCATTGTATCCTGTATGACAAGGTTGAGTGCTTGAGGGATGTGACTTGCATTGGCATCGGTTTCTGTATAAAGTCATTATTGATGATGTTCCACCCTACGTCACTTCATTACTGGACGGTAACTCTGGACCTTATCATGCTCGCTCCGGTGATTGGCTTAGCTTACTCAATACTTAGTATCCATTGGTCAGTTTAAAGCTATAATAGCCAACCATTTCATCTCAGTCTGTAGTTGTTTTAATGAATTAAAGCTAGCTGTCAATGATCTTTCAAGATTAAATAAAGTGAGATAAAATAATGGTATGAACAGAACCTACCCTAGGTAAATAAAGGTTATAAATAGAACCTACCCTGGATAAATAATGGTTAAAAACAGAACCTACCCTCTGTAAATAATGGTTATAAACAGAACCTACCCTGGGTAAATAAAGGTTATAAATAGAACCTAGCCTGTAGGGCTGACCTTCGAAGCTTTTTTTGGCAATTCGAAGCTTCGAATTTTTTATAATAATAATATTAATTATAATATTTTTTATTATAATTTTTTTCTTATGTTGTGGGACTTGTACAGCACTTTGGTAAACTTTGTTGTTTTTAAATGTGCTCTATAAATAAAGTGGATTGTATTCATTAATTAAGTAGCCCCTTTCGTGACTGACGCAGCCAACAAGGTTTCACTTGGCTGCGCTGCCTGGGTGCAGTGGGGCTGCTCTCACAGCCAACGACATAACATTACATAATTATGTTGCAACCTTCGTCTATCAAGCAAACAATTATATTATATTTATAATTATATCAGACAATGCACCTAAAAAAGCAGATGATTACAATTAAATTAGCCACTTGGTAACACATTAGTCATAGCAGCATAGGCATAGCCTTATTAATGTTTTGTGTGGCATCGCCGTCGTGTACAACGATACTTACGTTTTTTAGGTCATTTGACAAAGTTGTTGTAGAGTTGTGATATGCCATTTTCTTCTGGCATATCTGGCACTCGGCTTTTTGGGCATTGTCTTTGCATATTTTAAAGTGTAACCACACGTCTGATGACTTCTTCGTCGACATGTCTGCTGCACATGTCCTTGTTGTTTTCAACACAGATAATCTCCACGTGCTTGTTGTAGAGAGGTGGAGTCGAGGCGCCGCTTACTTTCGTTTCATTGGAAGGGAGGCGGGAAGGCGCCACTTACTTTCGTTTCATTGGAATGGAGGCGCAAGATTTGAGGCAAATCTTTTTTTATACTTCGATTTATTTTTTTTATGTTCGAAGCTCGTGCCATCGAACGAAGCTTCGAAGTATTTAAGACAGCCCTACTACCCTGGCTTCCGGTTTACGCTCAGATCAGATGGCAGCGTAACTTTTCTGAGCTCCGTGACCACTTCACTTTAATATTGATTACGACGCTAATTTTACAACATACACTCGCATTATACCTCGTAGATATGGCTAAACAAATACCGAACAAGATTGGAACATTAAATGAGGTTGACGGCGAATTTATCAGGACTTTGTTCCGTGCTGAGCTCGATGCTAGCATGCTGCAGCTAACCAACAGACTGGACTCGCTACAGGAGGATGTAGCTAGCGCGACCACGCCGCTCTCTAGGGTGGAAGAAGAGATGGCAGAGGTGGCGGTCGTAGCTGAAACCAACTCCACCGAGATCTCGGCGATTGAAGACTAGTTCCTTTTTTGCGAGCGAGTATCCATGTATATCGTTTTTTTGGTGTTCTTTGTATAAGTGATTATGTATGTCTTCTGGGCCGCTTTGGGTCGGAGTGTCACTGGCTCAGGGTGGGGGGGGGGCCCTGGTTCGGGGCCTCGGCGAGTCGTGGTGTTAAAGAGGCATGATGCTTTGACTCGCTGGGGTGCCGGACTCTGGGGGGCCCTCGAGGGTTGGGGATCGTGGCTGCTGTGGGTGGTGATGGAGGGGGCTCGGGATGATAACTGTACGGTCTGTCTCAATTATTGTCTAGTCATTGTTGTGTTAAGTTAATGTCTTGGGATGTCTTTTTATGTATTATTATTATTATTATTTTTGTGTTGTCATATTGGAAAAAAGAAAAGAAAAAAGAAAAACCTACCCTGGTCAAATAAAGTCTGCTCCAGACATGGTATATTCTGGACTTTACAGACTTAACACATTGTGCGCCAAAAACGCGTATACTCGCTATTGCCCGCCATGCGTTGTGCGCCAACAACGAATAAACTCGTTTTTTTGGGATCAATATTACATTTTTTCGCCATGGCATTCATAATTCATCCAGCCTCCCTCCGCTGCTGCAGCTGGACCCTGTCTGATATTGCAACGCCTCAATACCGCCGCCTGGTGGATGTCGGGCGAGTTACACTCCGAACCGGAAGTGGCGCTCGGTGCATCAAGGAAATTCCTCCGGCAGTAATATCTTGTAGCGTGGATCTAGATACACACTTGAGTGCATTGGGATCGCTTTCTAAATGCAATAATCAATATGATTTCTGCGTTTATTGCGTCATACAAACGGGAAGTGGATCTAGCAGATCGACGTCAAATAATTGGAATATATTCTCATCGGCGAACGGTAAGAGGAATCTAACGTTATTTTCAGCCCGATTGTTCATTCATTTCACGGCAATCCATCTTATTAACCTATCAACCCATAGGGTTACTGACTATCAAGGAATTATAAACGACCCCCCCCCCCCACCCCTTTCCTTCACACATGATGAAGCATAATGTATACCGATCATATACATTTGAATTTTTTTATATAGTGTGTATAGGAAAGAATGCGTCAGGGCCTATAACTTGCGTTTTAGGAATGACTGCAGAAAACCTTAAAAATATACTTATATTCACGACGGTATTAACACAACAATGTATGAATGAAAAAATATAACGTTCCCACATCCGGAACGATAGATACCCGATGTTGAATGGGCCATAGTAATGTCGATATAGCTTTAATATTTAAAAAGTTATAGCCCTGCAAAGAAGGTAAACATAGGGTTACAGCACTGGCAGACTGGGCCCAAGGATGGGTACAATGCATGGCGGACTATGTGTTAATAAGAGAAATTACGAAAATAGCTTTGGACTAACTAGCGCATGTTATACAATGGCATGCAAATTTCTTGATTCTGATTGGCTGAAACAGTGAAGTTGCCGGTTGTTATTTAGTATAACACACTCCACGTGACCCCAGATCCCTCTCACAACCGAATTACTTAATTTTTTCTGTCTGAATCAATCCGCCATAGATAGAAAAATGGAAGTATGAATAGCTTTTGAACAAATCCTCCAAAAAAGATAGTCAACTGGAATGTTAGTTTGTTACATACACATGGATTATGTAATTAATTTGTCATGACTCATTGTGAAACAAAAGAAAAGAAAAAAGTGGCAGACGTATTTTTATTTTGTCAGATTTGATTGATTGATTGATTGAAAATTGTATTACCAGATTGCAGAATGGGTACAATACAGTACGGCTCAATACACACAATTGTTAAGGGGATGCAGACCAGAGAAAGACTTTCGTCTTGTTTACATCAGGGTCCCCCATTTTCAATTCATCATAACATTATATGACATACATGACATACAGATAGACAGTACTGCTACATCTTGTTTAAGAAGCACAGTGAAGTTACCTAGTAAAAATGTCAATCAATCAATCAACCCGTTTTTATTTGATTGATTGATTGATTGAAAATTGTATTACCAGATTGCAGAATGGGTACAATACAGTACGGCTCAATACACACAATTGTTAACACTTTAGTTGCCTAAGGTTAAATTCATGATATACCATAGATTGCCAGCGCTATTTGTCTATGGAGAAAGTCCCCTTCTTTGCAGGGCTATAACTTTTTAAATTCTATTGCTACATTGCCATTATTAGGGCCCATTCAAAGTCCTATATGTATTGTTCATTGTGTAGCAACGTTAAACTTTTTCATTCACATATTGATAGTAAAGTATGGTCTAATGTATAAGTATGTTTTCATCTCTTTCTGCAGCTTTCTCCAGAACGTGATCTATAGCCCCAAATACATTATATTGATGATGCAATACAGTTTTATGGCAATCAGCGCGATATAAAAAATTACAACTAGACGTACTTCTAGAAGTTACTACACGTCATCTGATGTTGACCGGATGGGCTAGGGGCCGTTTATAATTCCGTGGGCAGCGTTCTACCAATCATCTAATGTGGGTCAAATGTTGATAATAGCAGTTAGTATCGAAGACGGTAACGTTACACGCTGAAACTCACCCCAGTCTCCGCGCGCCGTTGGGCGATCATCGTAGAGTTGAAATCTTATCATTATGGGATGTAAATTTACCCGGTCCATCTCCAGCTTGTATAATGGTATATACGTCCAAATCATGTTGTTTATCGAGTTATTGGCAATCGATCACTGTGTAGCGTGACGAGCCAGAGTCGCGGGACCTATAGCGAGCACCCGGAAGTACTACGGACGTAGCACAACCTCTATGCCACTTCCTGTTAAAGCGATTGCGCCGATCGGCCACCAGATGGCGCTCCTGAACCGCCAGAGAGCTCAGTGGGTCCTGCTGGTGGATCTCAGGCCAGCGGAGGGGACATATGAATCCGATCGCAGATTTTTGAAATATTGATATAAGGACGCTGTACAGCGTCCCCCGGCAACTTGAGCATGGCCAGCAATGACGTCAAAACACGTTTCATGGCAGTCAAAGTGTTAAGGGGTTGCAGACCAGAGAAAGACTTTCGTCTTGTTTACATCAGGGTCCCCCATTTTCAATTCATCATAACATACATGACATACAGATACAGTACTGCTACATCTATACATTTATGACATACCAGATTTACAAATACAGTACTGTTTGTGATACAAGAAGAGTCTAAAAAAGAGAGTATATACATTTGATGAAGAAACTACATTTGAGGAGGTTGGTAGGTAGGAGATTGGTAGGTGGGAGGGGAGGGTATTTCGTATAACACACTCCACGTGACCCCAGAACCTCAATGTAAATAAACCATAATCACCCTACAAAAACAGTACTGTATTTGTAAATCTGGTATGTCATAAATATATAGATGTAGCAGTACTGTATCTGGGTTTAACATGGTTTGTGGAGCTCCCTCTGGTGTCTACTAGTGGATCTACTATTGGATCTACTTTCTCTGTGGATGGTTTTGTGAATAAATCTCCATTATGCTTCAATTACTGTGTGTTTAAGGTTGGGTGAATTCGGCCATTGTATAAGAGACATTACATCACTTGAAGTCGTGTGTTATACAAATGAGATCATGCCTAGGGGGTTCTAACGACCCTCGGCTACGCCTCGGGCCTAACAACCACCCCTAGGCATGATCTAATTTGTATAACTTGTCTAGTACTGTGGAGAACTCTGGACTATTATTATTAATATAATTATGTTCTACTCTATTTATTTATAATAAAACACAATATACCTGTACCCTAGTGATATGAGGATACGGATTACATCTGGGTCTGGAGAGTAAAGTCTCTTCAGTAGGAAGTCTTGTTCTGACTTAGAGGTATTGCTGGTCTCTTGCTTCCTCCTTTTATTCCAGTAGGTATGATCTTGGACTCTAACGAGGTCATCTTCTTGGATATGAACCCGGTTTAGGGTAAGGAGTGTAGGTGTAGGGAATAGGATACAAACCCTGTTTAGGGTAAGGGGTGTGGGTGCAGGAGGAAATGGTTAGAATGTGAGCTCCAGGTATTGACATATGCCATGCAGATATGTCGAGTCAAAGTACTGTCAAATTCAAGTCAAACCCTGATTCTGATTCTGATGTGCACCTGACGCCAGCAATGTGGGCCCTGACTGCTGTTGGCTGGTTCTGTAACTACCTTTCTGACAGGACTCAATGTATACAAATGTATGGTTGTTCCTCTGATGTCTTGTCTGTCCACAAGGGGGTGCCACAAGGCTCATTTTAGGCCCTTTGTGATTTAGGTAAAAGTGTCTGGATGATAGTTATTTATTGTTGTGCAGGAACCTTGTCAAGGGCTGTGGAGTGTGGAGTATTTGCAAGTTGCTTTTAAGGAATTAGAAATCCAATGCCTGCAGCTAAAACTTGTACTAAATGCAGATAAAACATAAATGATGGTCTTTACTAAATCTAAAGCCCATTCCCCTTTTTGTAGTGTACACAACTCAAGGAATTCTTATTGAGTCTGTCTCCACTTTTAAATATCTGGGTTTTATACCTGTCTTTTGAACCCCACATTAAAAATCTGGTTAAGAAGTTGAAAAAGGCTGGGCTTTTATTTTAGAAACGAGTCCCGTTTTTCTTTTCATTCTGGAAAGAGGCTTGTCGCTGCCACTTTTTTTGTCAGTGCTCGATTATGGCGATGTATTGTACATGAATGCCTGTTCTACCTCATTGCATATGCTTTACTCATCATGGTGTCATAAGATTTATTACTGGCTGTCGATCACTCACGCATCATTGTACTTTGGTTGTCCTTGTCTGCTCGTAGGCTTCTCCATTGGTATACCTTTATTTTAGTGCTGTCAGGCGATTAAAAAAATGTATTAAATTAATTACAGGATTTGTAATTAATTAATCTAATTAATCACATTTTAATCACATAACCATTTTATGCCTGATATTCTATATTCTATAATCATATTTCAAATTGCATGTGTCCGGATGGCAGAATTCAGTACTGTATCTACAAAACCTTCTGTTTAATCATCTTCCATCTATTAATTTGCTTAGATTTTCCAGGTCTGGTCAACTTGAGCATGGTGTTTCACAGTCAAAGATTAAAAAAGATTTATTGATATTCTCATTTGGTTCATTATAATTTACTCAAGCCTAGTAACAGACACAGTATTTCTGACACTGGGAATACATTCCCTGCGATCCATAGATGTCCCTAGAATCAGATACCAAGAACATGCAAATGGACCATATTAAAAAAGGCTGTAAATGTGTATTCTACTTTCTTATGGAATGAATGAGATTACATTTTTAATTTTTTTTTGTAATACATTTTTAGTTAATTTTCATAACGTGATCATTTGCTGTGTAATTAATTAATCTAATTAACGTGATAAACTGACAGCCAGCCCTACTTTATTTATAAAGCACTTATTGGTCTGTTACCTTTATACCTCTGTACATATCTCACTATCTCTGATAATCAATTTTATAGCTTGCGATCTCAGGATTATCTTTATGCCTCAGTCCCCAGAACTCGCACTGAGTTTGGGAAGCGGGCTTTCATGTACTCTGCACCCTCTACTTGGAACGGACTTAAAAAAAAACTCTGAAGCTACAGGCCCTTCACATTGCCTGCTTTTAAAGCTCATGTCACAGACTTTGCAACGTCTGAAGTGGGAGTTTGCAAATGCATTGATACATAATGTTAAGGATTATGGTGGTGCTCACATTTCTTTTTAATTTAATTTATAAATGTATCCTTTTTCTGTCTGTGTTTTGTCCTTTATGTTGTAACTTGGTTTATTCTTTTAATTGCTGCCATTTGGTCAGGTCTTGCTCGTAAAAGAGATCTTTGATTTCAAGCATTTTACCTGGTTAAATAAAGGGAAACAATTTTTTAAGTGCAGAGGGGAACCGATTATATATATATTGTAACTGAGGGGTACAATTCCCTGACTGTATTGATAAGTATGGTATCATTAAACCACTACCGCTTTATGTACTTTAACTACTGGCCACACAGTACATGATATAGATATGATGAACACTTTCCCACCATGAAACCAAGTCCACACAAATGTATAAATCGAATATTTAATATATAGCAAAGGGTATATACAACGTTCACTTAATGACATTTATGATTTGAATGCACTTGTAAGGCAAATGAGTATTCGTAGGCAAATCAACATTGAACGTCCAATCTCTGGTTACGCAGGAAGCAAGTATACAACCTGGTTCTTTAGGGAACTATAGCGATGGTACTTAAATGATTATAGCTGGATACACTAAAGGGGGTCCCGCTGGTTGTAAGTCAGTAGGGGGGGGGGGGGGGTTAGGAGAGCCGCTGGCGATATCCCATCTGGCCAACGATTTCTTGGGAGAATTCAGAGTGCTGAACACGGTGCCCACAGAACCTTGGTCCACAGATGAATACAGCTGGGCCCTCTTGTAGATGGTAGCTGCCGGTCCACAACGAAGAGACGTGAGGCGACCTCACTCGGGTTAGAGCGCCGTCTCACCTGGACTCCTCTCAGGGGTAGTTCCAACACTTACCAGTGTTGGCTGTTATCCATGGCATAATCAAAGCACCCAAAGCAAGTAGATAATCCAAGCCGTGTAGGGCTCGCCGTCGTCCGGGTAAGGTAATCCAATGTGCAGGTCCACTCGTCCTGGCCCAGAACTCCTCGGATGAAAGCACCACACGTGGTCTGCCCAGCCTGGTTAAGACTCTAGATAACGCGAGGAAACGATGGGGGTACTGCTCACTTTATAACTCTAACCGAACGATGCACCATACATAATAGACTATTATTAACTTAATAGAAATACGTCCCACTCGACGGTATAGTGCCAAACTATGACAATTCAACTATTAATCCACACGATGTCTCAATGCCATTCTGAGGCCAAGTTGACCATACTGCACCACACGTGTATCGTGGGTGAGGCTTAACGACTTGCCACTAGGTTGGAGGGTAAAGAACTAAGGGCTAAGGGACTAAAAGAAAGTTCTACTTTACTTGCGCCATATATATATGCGCTGTGAACAAATAGTACCATTCGTATTTCGCCAGACGTATTCCTACGTGGAACCGGGGCTAGTAACGACATGTTCGTCGGCACGATTGAACTTGAACCAAGGGGCTTGGCTGCTGGCGCCAAGTTCTTGTCCAATGAGAGAATGAAACTATTATGGGCTGTTAGTAGACTAAAGGGATATTCAGTGTATATGTACAAGGAATATACAAGGGATATCAAACGATATACAAATACTATTAAATATATATCCATAAATAAATATATATATTCGGTTTAATCTGATCCTTCACAACATATATATATATATATATATAAGACAATTTTTTTTTTTTTAAATTGCCTACCTGCCTTCCCCTCTCCCCCTTGCTGCCATGACACCTGCATTTCCACAAGGGGATTAATAAAGGAACACTTGACTTGACTACAATATGTTAAACTATAAAAACTAGGTAACCTCTTGCATAGTAACTAAAGCTGAATAAAATCTTAATTCTCTTTTTCTTTGACACTCTTCTTCTCCATCCAGATACCCTCCTGCTTCCTGTCGTGCCTGGGAATAAACAAAGAGGCTTGGATGAAATAAAAGGTCCCAGCTGTGAACAGTGTGGAAAAAGCTTCCGTTCAAAGAGTGCTGTCAAAAGGCACCAGCACATTCACACAGGAGAGAAACCCTATAACTGTGAGGAGTGCGGAACAAGCTACAAATTGCAGAGTCATTTAAAAAGTCACAAGAGAATTCACACAGGAGAAAAGTCCTACCGCTGTGACCAATGTGGGAAGAGCTTCAGTCACTTAGTAAGCTTGAAATATCACCAGCTCGTTCACACAGGAGACAAACCTTATCTTTGTGATGATTGTGGAAATAGCTTCAGAAGTCTGAGCGTATTGAAAATCCACCAGAGAACTCACACAGGAGAAAGACCCTACCACTGTGACCAGTGTGGGAAGAGTTTCAGTCAGTTAGTAAGCTTGAAATATCATCAGAGAATTCACACAGGACAGAAACCCTACTTTTGTGATCAATGTGATAAGAGCTTTAGGACGAAAGCAAACCTTAAGCAACATAAACAAGTCCACACAGGAGAGAAACCACACCATTGTAACCTGTGCGATAAGGGATTCAGTAGCTCAGTATATTTGAGAAAACATAAGGAACTTCACTTGGGAGAGAAGATTATTTAAAAGTCAAACCTATTAATTGACCTGCACATTGATAAAGGAGAGAACCCTGTATCCTCTAGCTTGTCTTTTTATTGTGACTTGAGTCCAGGGTGCGAATCATGGGGGAGCTGGGTGAGCCATGGCTCCCCTAGATCAGACATCAGCTCCCCTGAAAACATGATTTGTGAATTTTTGGGGGGGTCTCTAAAATACTGACAATAAATGCTATTTTTGCCATGCATTTCTAATTTTTCTGTAATTTTCTGTATTGTCATCGTGTATAATAATAAAATTAGGCTATTTTGATGTATGATTAATGATTTGCGCACTAATTCACCGTAATAGACAATAGCATAAATCTATGGGGTTGCGGCACTGCAGATATACCCTACTCGTAATACGCATGCAACATGCATGCTATTCTTGCGTTTACCATTCGGAGCGTGGCGGCGCTGCACTGCAGTCTGCAGGCACAAATCAAACTTCACCCGCCGTTTAAAATAAATAAATACAGGTATCCAGGATAATGTCGAAAGTTAAACGAAATATCAAAGAAGTAACCCTTCTAACCAATTTTTATTTTACAAAGAAGGCGAAGCAGCCTGCTGCGGGGACTACTTCTGTGACATGCAGATTTTGAGAATTGGGCAGATCTTGACCATCAGGACAGGTGGGTGGCGATAATGTTGCAAGGGAGATGGGGCGTCCCGCGGCGGTGGCATTCCCGTCGCTGTGCATGGCAGTGTGAGTGGCACGCGGGCTGTTTGTTTTCCTTCGGTCATGAAATGCTTTATCGAGGGGTGTTTCTTGAATGGGGATGTGGTGGGGATTGATGTGTGGGGTGTTGTGGGGACTGGCTGTTCCGGGGGTGTTCACATGCCTTCGAGCAACATTGTACTTGTTGTTATTTTATGCCTATTCTTATGTCTGCACGTTTACGTTGCACTACTTTCATTGTCTTTTATACCTATTCTTATGTCTGCGATTTATGCATTGTTTTTATTCTGTCAACTGTGTGCTGATTTTATGCCTATGTTGATTTGATTTTGATTTGAAATCTTTATTTCGAACATGTAAAAGAATACAAACAAAATAAATAACTAAACAAAAGCAAAACATAACTCAATTTACATGTTCGAAAAGGAGTAAGAAGAAGTATACACTTATTTAATCCTACCCCTTTTCCACTACTCAAATGAGTGTACTAATTTAAAACATTAAAAAGAAAACTATATATATGCAAAACAAAACAACAAAAACTATATATGTAAAACATGAAAGAAATAAAATAAAAATGTCAACACCCGTGAATATCAAGTCCCTTCCTCATCCCTGTACCTCGTGAACATCATTTCCTTATACATTTTAAAATGTTCATTTTATACGAATTGCTGTGGGGCACTCTGGACTGCGGTCCATGTGTGAAAAGTGCTATATAGATAGTTATTCATATTTATTATTATATTGTAAGAAATGTATGCATTGAAATGTCTGTAAAGTCTCGACAACATTGAAATCAGTGAGAAATTGTCCTTTCAAGATTAAATAAAGGTTTAAATGAATGAATGTACAACAAGTTAGCAGGAAGGGTACAACTCTGGCAGCTAAGGGTAAGTAACATTCCACGTCAAACAGTGTTGAGTGCTACAGTATTAAATGCATTGTAGTATAAATTAGCATAGTAGTTAGTAATATAGGCACGTAGATTACTTAATAGAAAAGTGCATACAAATCTATCTTTTTATTCTTCATTTCAGATTGCAGTTCCACCATTTGTGGAGCGAGGACCGAGAATAGTTGATTCACTTTGATGACCCCCCCAAGTTGGATAGGAGTGTGTCTGAGGCAGCCAGAAGATGTAAAGTGTAGGGGTCTTGAAGGTGTGTAGTTAGAGATGATTGATCCAAGGTAGTAGGGAGCCGTTCCCCTCGCTACATGGTATGCAGGTCAAGGACCTTGAAGCGGGTTTCTGCGGCAATGGGAAGCCAGTGCAGCTCTCTTAAGAAGTGGGGTAACGTGGGCTGACTTTGGTGGATTGGAGATCAGGCTGGCTGCTGCGTTCTGTATGAGTTGAAGTGGCTTGGTGACAGTAGCCAGTAAACCAGCTACTACCTAGCATTGCAGTAGTTGAGGCGAGATATGACTTTTGATGGGAGCTGGGTGGCTTCTTATGTCAAGAAGGGGCGGATCCTTCCGACACTGAAGAATCTGCAAGTTCTGTTTGTTGAAGCGATGTGAGCAGAGAAGTTGAGCCGGTCGTCAAGGACTACACCTAGGTTATTAGTCTATTTGCCAACACAATGAACCCGGACATTTTGGAACCACCAAACTTTTATGATAGATATGGATAGTATGGGTCACCAGCACTTAGAAACTGCCGGATGCTAAGTTGTACATGGTGGGCACGTTTTCTTATTTGCATAATTACCATAAACTTGCATAATCACCTAAATGAACAAATCTCGGAAACTACTTGATCAATTTCAACAATGTTGGAGTGGTTTTGGGGGTTATTCTGGATGCTGAATGCATTGATGATACTCAAGAGTTTCAAAATTGCGATATTTACTGGAATTTACCAAATTTCAACTTATTTTGGTGCATTTTCAGTCAATTAGAAAGTTTTAGAGGACACTGAAATTATTACATTTGGACAGCACAGACATTATGTATTCACAATGGGCCTCATTCAACAATACTCGTATTATTTTTCTTATATTCTTGCTTACCTGTCTGTTAAGAGAACAATAAGAAAAGCCACTGCGACATTCATCAAGCCGTTCTTAAAGTCCAAATCTGTTCTTACCCAGGTTTTTTGAATGGTGAATCCCACTCATTCTAAACTGGATGCGCGTTCTCGCGCAAGTAATTTGCATGCAGAGACACGCCTTGCGAGCTCATTATAATACGAGAGCCGTGAGTCTGCATCGGATCCCCCGGCCGTATTCAAGCGCTGGAGCGCTTTGCGATGGATCAAAATTAGATAGGAATCAAATGTATTGTCATCATACAGCACCTATAGCTATATAGTGGAATATACTGTATTAATATAGTAATATAATAGTAGTTGGCTAGTTGCACGCTTCTGGCCACCTCCCGCAGTGCGCACATACTGTATACAGTACGTGCAAAATGAATCGTTCCAGCAAAGTACTGTAGGCTTTGTCAATACTGAACGACTGTGTGTTGTCAAGAGCCAATCGCACAGGTTGCCACTCATCTGGCTCTGCAAATAGATCTAGAGTCTGAATATCTCCGCATATATAGCCTGTCACCTGATGACTGGCAGTGCGCATAGTACAGTGCTCCAAGTCAAACTGGATGACATCTCTCTCAAATCCATTCTGAGAACGGAACGCAGTGCCCGCGACGCGGGTCTTGATTGATTGATTGATTGAAAATTGTATTAACAGATTGCAGAATGGGTACAATACAGTACAGCTAAATACACACAATTGTTAAGGGGATGGAGACCAGAGAGAGACTTTCGTCTTGTTTACATCAGGGTCCCCCATTTTCAATTCATCATAATATATGACATACAGATAGGCAGTACTGCTAAATCTATACATTTATGACATACCAGATCTACAAATACAGTACTGTTTGTGATACAAAAAAAGAGTTAAAAAAAAGAAGAGAGTATATACATTTGATGTAGAAACTGTACATTGGAGGTGGTTGGGTGGGTGGGTGGGGGGGGGGGATGGGTAGGCGGGTGGAGGTAACTACATTGGATTATCGACGAAACCTACTTGGTCCAAGAAGAGGGTCTCGTGTATTACTGGGTTTAAGTCGGTTGTTTATTTATTTATGTTTTACTGTTTGCATACGAGGTGGTCCGCAAATGTTCTTGATAACAATCTAGTGGTCCGCATAAAACAAGTTTGGGAACCACTGATATAGACGATCTCTAAATATGCGTTCTATGCTACGTATACAGTACTGCATATCTGCATGTCATGTCATAAATGTCATGATATATATCTATATCTGTATGTTGTGTATGTCATAAATGTCATTATGAATTGAAAATGGGGGACCCTGATGTAAACAAGATGAAAGTCTCTCTCTGGTCTGCCTCCCCTTAACAATTGTGTGTATTGAGCTGTACTGTATTGTACCCATTCTGCAATCTGTTAATATAATCTTCAATCAATCAATGGCCTGGGCGGCCAGAGCATAACTGTTCTAACAGCAATATATAATCCATTTCAGACAGAACGCACACAATAAGTTATAATAATAATTATTATTATTATTGAAAAGTTCTGTATTTTTAAAGTCGTATTTGGGGGCCATTGCATAACAATATGCACTTCTTCTTACTGCATAGTAGTAGATAATTACTTGTTTGAGTGTAAGTCTTCCTGAAACTTCTCATCCACATCATCAAACTCCTCCCCACCAGTGGCGTCGTTAGCCCTGGGCGTCGTTAGCCCCGGACCTTAAAAAGAAAAAAATTGTTTACATTTTTTTTTTTTTTTTTTTTTTACTTTTTTTTTTTTTTTTATGTCAGCATCCCCATTGACTGTGCTGAATGTTTGTTAGTGTTTGGTATTTTTTGTTGGTTTTTAGTACTTTTAATCCATTTTTAGTAAGTAGTTTTCATTTGATCCTATCATTCTTTCATTCACCGATTTGTGGACTTGAAGATGTGCACTTTAACACAGCAGCACCTGGAGCCATCCATACCCATGTCCAGTGTCCACTGACAAAGACATGCTCATGATACTGTGATAAACTATAATAAGCTTTAATCGAACCCTGGTTCATTTCCTCGGATAGTCCGGTTGGTTTGGGGTGGTGTGAAAGCTCATTCACTCTTGCAAGTGAACCCTGCTACGGTTCATTTGAGATGTGAATGCAAAGTGGACCAAAGGCAGGAAAAGACCCAAAAATCGAATATTTTTTTTATGAGAAGACTGAAACATAATTATAATGAAACACACAATAGTTTTTTTTCGATTGCTTAAGCATGATTTTGAAAACTGGGCCCGGTGTTTCAAAACACACAATTAGCACAACCACACACACAATTATCAGAACACCTCAGATCCTTTGCTAAATTAAACACTTGTCAAAACCATACACTAATTTATAAAAACTACATTTTGTTACCATATGAAACCCACGTTTCATATGACTCAATTCTGTTTGAACCAGTTACACACACTGCTGTGCTTAACCTAAAACACATTTAGCAATTCTACTTCTCAGTGATTAGAGTACTGTAAGTGAAGTACGCAGAGAATGTGCAAATATACAATAAATTCACCAAACACTACACAAGACCAATGCTGTAGAGTAGACTGATGAAAATATAATTTATTTATC
The DNA here is from genome assembly GCF_963971535.1 of Notolepis coatsorum. Classification (NCBI taxonomy): domain Eukaryota; kingdom Metazoa; phylum Chordata; class Actinopteri; order Aulopiformes; family Paralepididae; genus Notolepis; species Notolepis coatsorum. The sequence goes on from NC_140183.1 coordinate 35,180,555, forward strand.
TACATATACCCAAAATTAATGATGCAGACTGCTAAAAAAAACATTTTCTCTCCATATACCCAAATCAATGATGCAGACTGATGAAAATATAAATGTTCTCTCCATTTAACCAAATCAGTCAACATTTCAACATGGAGAATCACAACAAAACATGTCCCAGTTTTCATGCTACTATGTGCATAACACTGTAAGCTCAGCAAATATCAGACAAACATAAAATACTGTATCCAGTACAGGTTAAAATTACAGTAAAACAAAAACAATTTTGAATACTAGACATTATCTCTTTGCCTATGGATCTGGCAAGATAATTTTTTGTTGTGATTCTCCATGTTGACATGTTGACTGATTTGGGAAAATGGGAGAAAATGTATATTTTCATCAGTCTGCATCATTGGTTGTCTTGTGTAGTGTTTGGTGAATGTATTGTATATTTTCACGTTCTCTGTGTACAGTACTTCACTCTCTTTCCATTTAGGTTGAAGACAGGTGAACTCACCTGCTGCATTTTTATAGTGCTTAAACCTGATTGGTATATCTACAATTAAGCAATGGTGTGTTTGTGCATCTGATGGCTGTGTTTAACCAATTGGCTCATATGTGTGGTAATTTGACATTCTGTGTCTAATGTAATGGAAGTGTGTTTAGTGTTTTGCAAATCACTGTGTGTATTGTTTTGCAAAAAGTGTGAGTCTGACATTGTGCTTATAGGGGTGCAAATCTGGGCCTACGTTTTGCTCCTTGAGTGTAAGGTTTTGATAATTGTGTAATACTTTTGATTTGAGTGTTTATGCAATTGAAGAAAACTGTAAAGACTAGAGATAAACTGTTTATTTCTTTTGTACATAGGCTGTGCATAATGTTTGTTTGTTTGTTTATTTGCTTATGTGTATGATTCTTAACTGTTTTTATTTTGTTATTGGTGTATATATGTGTATGTATGTACAGTATATGTATATATATATTATATATATATATGTATATATATGTGTATATTTGTACTCCTGTTGGGGCCTCTTGGACCAGATCAATGTTTTATCTGGCAAAATAAAGGTTAAATAAATAAATAAGAAACTGATGATTTGGTCCTGTTAACTTTGAATTTTATATGGGAACTGCCCAGATCCCTCTCATGGACATGGACCTCACTTTGAGAACCTCTAATGATTCGAGTTCTTCAGTATTCATCTCTAATTACTCTAAAATTGCGTATTTCTGTGTTTTAAAAAAAAAGGGGGGGGGGGGGGGAAGCCCCCCTCCACCCCCCCGGGCTGAAGCCCCCAATGTTTTCTAACCCTAAAAACGCCCCTGCTCCCCACTGTCTTCATCTTCCTCTGAATTTACTTTAATGTCATCTTCTTTTAGCTGCAAGTGTGTCAGTGAGTTGCAACATTTGCCGTCATTGCCTTTGCAGAAGCAGTTGGTACAAGCCAGGCCTGCAGCTACGCAGCTGCACTTTGCTTTTAAACATGGCTTCAAACCTGCTTTGCAGTTGCAACTAATCATTTCCAAGAGGGAAGGTGGAGCAACTGGGCTTGTATCCAGGACAGGCATGATGACTTCCTCTCCCTCCTTGTTCCATCCAAACTCTGTGATGTCCACAGCTGGTGGGTCTGGGCGGTCTGCTGCTTTCCAAAGCAGCACCTGTAGATGGGCACGTCGTCCATGGAGAGCGTTAAGGTCTGTCGGAGGCAGTGTCTTCAGTGCTGGGGGGATTTTGCGCTTTCGGTAGATTTCATATCTGGCATTGTTGAGAGATGCTGATCTTCTCTGGTTGTACAGAGCCAGGAAGAAACTCTTCACTGCCTCATTGCTTCAGATCTTCTATCACACAATTCTACATTAAGGAGAGCAAAAGTACCATATGAATAGAATACTCTATACCAGGGGTTCTCAAACTTTTTCATACCGTGACCCCATTTTATTTAGGAATTTTGGGGACCCCACATTGTGTAATTTCAACATGGAATTAAGGAATATCAAAATAAAAGCACACGTTGTTGAACTTTATCATGCATATTTATTAGAAAATGTTACAGCACTATGTTATCAATACACAGTTATAAAACAAGGCATATTTAGCCAGGATATGTTGTTGAACTTGATCATGCATATTTATTAGAAAATGTTACAGCACTATGTTATCAATACACAGTTATAAAACAAGGCATATTTAGCCAGGATATGTTGCCAGAACATAAACAATTGTACTTGCCAATGCCTGTCACCTACCCGCGACCCCAATTTGGGTCGTGGCCCATAGTTTGAGAACCACTGCTCTATACAATATTTAGAATCAAACTGGATGCTTCTGTGTGACGAGGGATAGAGCCTGGTGACGCGAGGCTAGGTAATAATCACACATTCATGTCATGACATACATTGCTAACATAGCTAACTAACTATGCATTAACATTAGTTACCGTCAGATGGCTAACGTTAACCCTAAGAGCCATCTTCCTACAGCTTGTGATCATATTATATTCAGTGTTTGTTATTGGATATAAAGTTTGTGTATCAGTTTCTATTTTCTCAATTTACCGTACTTTTCGGACTATAAGCCGCAGCTCCCCCCCCCCCCCCCCCCCCCCATTTTTCGACCCTGCGGTTTATATAACGGTGCGGCTAATCTATGGATTTTTACAGCTAACTGGGCTCGCTCCCTCAGCTCTGTGACCGTCAGATCAGACTCGTAAATCTTCTGCAGCAGTGCACGCCTTGCCCCTCCTCCTCCCCCTCACAGTCGAGCCCTCCTCCTCCCCCACAGTCAAGTGCATGAGCAGCTCCTCTTTCAACATAACTGAAGCATTAAACATGACCCAGTCGACTATTCACTTTAGTTTAATACATGAGGCATTGTCTAATGTTATCTAGCTGGCTAGCTCCTGATATCAACGTCTGATATCATCAGTTTGGCATTCGATTTCGCAGTAGTTGGCTAGTGTTGGCTAAGTAGCTATCGTTCCGTGAGCTAACGTTAGTAGCTACCTAGTGTTGGCTCTATCGTTCCGTGAGCTAGCGTTAGTAGCTACCTAGTGTTGGCTCTATCGTTCCGTGAGCTAACGTTAGTAGCTACCTAGTGTTGGCTCTATCGTTCCGCGAGCTAATGTTAGTAGCTACCTAGTGTTGGCTCTATCGTTCCGTGAGCTAACGTTAGTAGCTACCTAGTGTTGGCTCTATCGTTCCGTGAGCTAACATTAGTAGCTACCTAGTGTTGGCTAAGTAGCTATCGTTCCGTGAGCTAACGTTAGTAGCTACCTAGTGTTGGCTCTATCATTCCGTGAGCTAACTCTAGTAGCTACCTAGTGTTGGCTCTATCGTTCCGTGAGCTAACGTTAGTAGCTACCTAGTGTTGGCTCCATCGTTCCGCGAGCTAATGTTAGTAGCTACCTAGTGTTGGCTCTATCGTTCCGTGAGCTAACGTTAGTAGCTACGTAGTGTTGGCTCTATTGTTCCGTGAGCTAACATTAGTAGCTATCTAGTGTTGGCTAAGTAGCTATCGTTAGTACCTAGCTACAGTTACCGTTTAAACAAATGTTAATAAATGGGAGCTTCCTCAAACAGCCATCTCTTTCCCAACAATCCTCTCCGTGCACCAACCCTTACATTATGGTAATTAAACATAAAACACCTGCGGCTTATAGTCCAGTGCGGCTTATATATGTACACATCATTCATTTAGCTGCTGCGGCTCATATTCAGTTGCGGCTTATAGTGCGAAAAGTACAGTACTTGCATTGAAACAACAATCCTTGAAAATCAGGGGTCTGTATTTGCTGTAGCTGTAGTTGCTTGTTGCCACAGTAGTTATGAGATCATGGTGCAAATTAGCCACTACTCACTTGGAAGTTTTGCATTAACGATTAGCGCACTGAAGTCTCAGTCAAGGCTAGGAACTGGGGTTCTGAGGAAATTTTACAAGGTAACACTGTCACATACAAAAATCCAATAGAATAGTTTCTAGTTGTGGCAGCAAACTGCTCCGCTGCCACGTGGACTCATGGCAGAGCTCAACTGCAGCAGTTACCCCAGTAACCAAGCATAAGCGCCTAGAGCACCCCATTAGGCCCGCACCCCCACCGCAGCCAACGGTAAAAAGCCACACAGTCCACACAGATAGCTTTGATCGCGGTGGAAAGAAATATCAGATCAACGCAAGATTGGATATATAGAGTCCTTACCTGGTCTCTGATGTAATGCAAAAGAAATAATCCAATTAGCTCCGTCCCACATTGTATATGAAGGGGGGGGGGGGGGGGCAGCAACGTTGTAAACGCTAGTCCTGCCGGAGTATTTAAACCCTGCCCGCACGACTCAGATCATCCCAGAAAACAAACTACACCGGAGTGCAATACCGGCTGGAAGGCGTAGGCGGCGGTATTTGCCCTTTTGTGAGCTCAGACCCATTCCCAATGATAACATCAGGCTGGATGGATGAAAAATGGATATAGCTAATAAAAGAAATAACGATTAAAACCAGACTTTGCTCGTGATTGTGCTGAATGAGTTAAGTATCATAAATGGATTCAGCATCCTGAATAACCCCCAAAACAACTCCAACATTGTTGAAATTGATCAAGTAGTTTCTGAGATTTGTCCATTTAGGTGTTTATGTATGCTAATTATGCAAATAATTAAATAACATTTACATCTTAGCATCTGGCAGTTTCTGAGTGCTGGGGACCCGTACTATCCATATCCATCATAAAACTTTGGTTCCAAAATTTCCGGGTTCACAATGGGGCTCTATGGGATGGCAAATAGACTATATTGGGGGTCAGGGATGAAGCCATGACTACATTCTCCACTGTGATCGAAATGTCGTTCAGCTGAGAGGATTTAGCTGGCAGGTGAATTAGCTCCATATTGCTTAGGTTCAGTTTGAGGTGATTGGTCATAATCCAGGTGGAAATGTCGGACAGGCAGGCCGAGATCCGCTCAGAGACTTGGATATCTGAGGGAGGAAAGGAGAGGAAGAGTTGAGTGTCATCGGCATAGCAGTGATATGAAAAGGCATAACACGTGATAATGTTATTGTTACGGCCCCCACTCTGCCCATAGCTGTCAACATTGGGATTTGAAAAAACAGGAGATTTCGCCCTGGCCCCGCCCCCTCCCAATGTAGTCTCCTCCCCCTCATATGTATATATTTTCTGTTAGGAATGGATGTTGACAGCTATGTCTTGGACGCGTCTATACTTTCCGCAATGGAGCTCGGTTTCCGGGTTCCTCCGATTGGCCGCGACCGCGACCCCCACGAGCACGCCCCCTTATCCACGCTGCCGCTACAGCTCGCCGCTGTGTTGCCGCTCGCGCGGCAGATGCTGCACTTAGCGCTGACTGAGAAAGTAAACATTACAGTTCTACTTTATAAAATGCTAATTGTAAATATGTTTAAGTCCACTCCACATTACAGTTGATGCGTGATGCTGCTGAGGCGGTAGTTTCTTGACTGGCGTTGCATAAGATTTACATTTAGTCAGCTAGCTGATAACTGCATAAGCAGCATATTAAAGGGGCCTATAAAGCAAGGAGCCAGCTTCCTGGATTCCACACGGAGAGGGAGATCACGGGTGGAAAGCCAAACCCGCTGTCCAGGACGGAAAATCGGAGCCGGACGACGCTTGCGGTTAGCCTGCCGCTGAGCCTTAACCGAGGCCTTCTGCAGCGCCGCCCACCTGGAGGCGAACTGAGGACCCCGGTCGGACACAATATCCACTGGAAGCCTGTGAACCCGAAAGACGTGCTGCACCACCAGATCAGCCGTCTGCCGAGCCGAGGGAAGCTTGGGAAGGGGAATGAAATGGGCCGCCTTGGAGAATCGGTCCACTACCACCAAGATGGCAGTGAACCCATTCGACAGGGGAAGGCCGGAGATAAAATCCAGGGATATGTGCGACCAGGGATGTTTGGGAATAGGAAGCGGTCGCAGGAGACCCGCCGGTGCACAGCGAGAGGTCTTACTGCGCGCGCAGACCGGGCAGGCCGCCACAAAGGAGCGCGTATCCCCCCCTCTGTTGGCCACCAAAACCTCCTACGGATAAACTCCAGGGTTCTGGTGGCCCCAGGGTGGCCGGTGAGAGAGGATGTATGCGCCCACTGCAGAAGACGCAAGCGTGTAGCCTTGGGCACATACATCCGCCCCGGAGGACCCCCACCGGGATCGGCCTCCTGTGTCAGAGCCGATCTTACCACCCTAGCTATGCCCCACGACACGGGTGCCAAAATCAAGGCCTGTGGAACAATAGGATGGGGCTTCTCCTCTCGACCCGGAAGATCAAACTGGAGTGACAGGGCGTCAGGTTTGACGTTCTTGGAACCGGGGCGATAGGAGATGGAAAAATCGAAATCGAGTGAAGAATAACGCCCACCTGGCCTGGTGAGCGTTAAGGCGTTTAGCCCCTTGGATGTAAGCCAAGTTATTATGATCAGTCCAAACAATGAAAGGATGTGCCGCGCACTCTAACCAATGTCTCCATTCCTCCAGTGCCAACTTGATCGCCAACAACTCCCGATTACCCACGTCGTAGTTACGCTCGGCCGAAGACAGCCGGCGTGAAAAAAAAGCGCAAGGATGCACCTTACCGTCCTTTAAACATCTTTGAGAGATCACCCCTCCCACCGCGGTGTCAGAGGCATCCACCTCCACAATGAACAGAGTCTCTGCATCGTGGCGGATCAGTACAGGGGCGGAGGTAAATCGATGTTTGAGGTCGCAGAAGGCCGAATCTGCCCTAGGCGACCATTCAAAGCCAGGGAGAGAGGACTTAGTGAGAGCTGTTAAGGGATTGACTAAGGCACTAAATTGCGAATAAAACGCCTGTAAAAATGTGCAAAGCCCAAAAAACGTTGTAACTCCTTGAACGACGAAGGCCATGGCCAATCCAAAACTGCACACACCTTGGCTGGATCCATGCGAAGATCACCCTTCGTCAACACAAAGCCCAGGAAGGAAACGGTGTCAGTGTGAAACACACACTTCTCTGCCTTAACAAATAGTTGATGCTTAAGGAGACGTTGAAGCACCTCACGAACGTGCATTTGGTGTTGCACCATATCGCGAGAAAAAATTAGGATGACATCTAAGTACACAAACACTGACACCCCAATTAAATCCCGCAGCACGTCGTTGACCAGGGCTTGGAAAACTGCCAGAGCATTAGCTAAACCAAAAGGCATGACTAAATACTCATAATGCCCATTAGGCGTGTTAAATGCAGTTTTACACTCGTCCCCCTCCCTAATCCTGACCAAATAGTATGCATTACGCAAGTCAAGTTTAGAAAAGACCTGTGCCCCCTGTAAGCAGTGGTGCAGTCGTGGTCACACCCGGTTACACGCCGTGTTACCAGATCACTGAGGCAGAAGTACGCGCGATCGCGCACGGATGTGTACTCGCGTGTACGCGCAGACACGCACACAAAAATGCGCTCTATTCATTTGTTGTGCGCTAAGTACCCGGCCACCCATAACAAAAGCGCGTCTTCAACCACGCCCCCGCCCGCAAATACAAACAGATATAAACAGATAATTTGACAACAGTATGTTCTGTTCCTACCTGCAACGCAACCTGTTACCTGAAGCAACGATGCCACCGCCGCTCCCCAAGAGAAGAAAGCTTCAGAAGAATCAGCTTATCCAAAGCAAACTTAGTTTCGCTATACCAACGCCTGCGCCCCCCACAACAGAGACAGCTGTCCTGCCACTCCACAACAAGGCAAGTAACCGCATAACAGCTTTTCTTTTTTTCTAGTCTATAGGCCCTAATGTATTTGTCCAGATTGACTAAGGTAGGCTATTTGCCTCTTTGTTTCTCTTGAAATAAATAATCGTGGCACTGGAAATAATCATGTTTTAATTCAATGTGATCACTGATTAATCTTGTACTGACAAAATGCAGATATATTCTTACAAAGAAATGTATTTGCCACGCAATCACATTGGAAGAATAATCATTCAGTAATGATTTGCCTTGCTATTGATTGAAAAATGTATTAACAGATTGCAGAATGGGTACATACAACAATATACAAAGCATTCAGTTGACTAATTGTATATGTTCTAATGTTCTCTGTTTTGAAACAAATAATGTAAGTGATTGATTGAAACGTTTATTAACAGATTGCAGAATGGTACAGTACAGTACAGCTCAATACATGCATACAATTGTTAAGGGGATGCAGACCAGAGAAAGACTTTCGTCTTGTTTACATCAGGGTCCCCCATGTTTAATTCATCATACCATACACCAGATAGACAGTCTTGCTCTCTTAATATGCTGGTTAAATCGGCTGTCTTTAACCTGAATTAGCAAACAAGATACAAAGCATTCAGTTGACTAATTGTATATGTTCTAATGTCTCTGTTTTGTTTATTCATCAACAGGACCATGAAACGGTGCCCACCACTTGTACAAAAAGTACCCTGCCACCATCACTGAATGAAACGAATAATGTAAGTGATTGATTGAAACGTTTATTAACAGATTGCAGAATGGTACAGTAGCCTACAGTACAGCTCAATACATGCATACAATTGTTAAGGGGATGCAGACCAGAGAAAGACTTTCGTCTTGTTTACATGGAAGCTCCTCTCAGGGAGAAGTAGAATCCGGCTTGGAAGAGACACAGCCGTGCTGGAGCTACTGCCCTTAGCCAAGGGCCTGGTTGTGGATATTTTGTTGATAGAGAGTTTGATCGTTTTGTATTTTTTTGTGGCTAGTTGTGTTAAATATGGTTTTGCCCGTTTTTCCCACTGGGAAGCATAAGCACATTTGATTTGAAATCTTTATTTCGAACATGCAATGAATACAAACAAACAATAACAAAAGCAAAACACAACTCAATCTACATGTTCGAAAAGGAGTAGGAAGAAGTATACACTTATTTAATCCTACCCCTTTTCCACTACTCAAATGAGTGTACTATTTTAAAACATAAAATATATATATATATGCAAAACAAAAAACAAAAACTATATATATAAAACATGAAGAAATAAAATAAAAATGTAAACTCCCGTGAATATCAAGTCCCTTCCTCATCCCTGTACCTTGTGAACATTTGAAAATAAACACCAACCACCGGGTGATGACAACCTGCCTCTGACTACAGTTTTTCCACTGCTTGGTCACATCCTCACACTGACTCTACAGTGGGAGGGAGGTGGCAGTATTGTGCTGCTCCAGTTCACAATAAACTGCAATGATATCATGTGTATATGATTCACTATGACGTGTAATAATAACAAACTGACACATGCACATACACAGGCATCCGCTTGCACACACACACACACACTAGGTACACACAATATGACGTTATATAATCACAATAAACTACTATGAAAGCAATGTTTAATTTCTCATTTCTTTATGTAATATTTTATTGGGAGGAGCAATAGGTGTATAAAATATACAGGTACAGTGTAAGTAAGAAATGAATGTCCTCCCATATCTTTTGTATACCCCCCCCCCCCCCCAACTCCCATCCCGTCCCTACCCTCACCCACAATGCTGATGCAAACATTTAATTCAATTGAATTCAATTGAATTCAACTTAAACTTATTTTTCTTAAAAACGGGAAAGAATTATAATAAATAAAATAAACATTAATGACAGCAATAACACCCATGAGATTAATCTAAAAATAATTCTAAATGCAAATAAAATTGTTTATGAAGAAGTGTATTGGTTTGGGGCATGATTTAAATGTTGAGAGATTAATTTGAGATGAAAACTCACATGCCATAGATAAACCCCAAAAACCTGTTAAGGATTTTTGAGTGAAATGCCTCTTTAGGTTTCACTGTACAAAATATGTTTGCTCACGTAGTATATTCATAATGATGGATGTGCAAAACAAGTTTGTTGACTTTGTATATTCATAATGATGGATGTGTAAAATACGTGTGTTCACTCAGTATATTCATATGATGGATGTGCAAATATAAGTTTGTTCATTTAATATTCATATGATGGATGTGCAAAACAAGTTTGTTCACATAGTATATTCATATGATGGATGTGCAAAATACGTTTGTTCACTCAGTATATCCATATGATGGATGTGCAAAATACGTTTGTTCACTTAGCATACATGAATGTCAAAATCTCACCATACATTCTAATCTAAATAAATTCAATCAGGAGACTCAGACAATAATAATGTTAATACTGATTGTATGCATGGCCTATGGGGGCATCAGGAAGTGTAGATAGTAGGGGGACATGGTGGTGAAGGACATGGTGGTGAAGGGCCAAGGTAAAGATTCTTGTGCTCCTGATTAGATATTAGCAGCCAGTGTGCTTAAGGCAGTGCGGGTGTTGCTCAGTTAGGAGTGTTTCTCTTCCATTCTATTATAGTATGTTCTGTTTTCCTTTTGTTGGAGTTCACCTCTTCTCTTTTCTTCTCTTCTCTTCTCTTTCATTTAATTTCATTCCATTCCATTCTATTCTATTATATCATATCCCATTATCTTCTATTCTATTATCTTCTATTAACTTCTGTTCCATTCTATTCTATTCTGTTATATTTTGTTCTGTTCTCAATTCTATTCTATTCTATTCCATTATATCCCATTCTCTTCAATTCTGTTATCTTATGTACTATTTGTATTATATTATCTTATATTATCTTCTGTTATATTCTATTCTGTTCTATTATCTTCTATTATCTTCTGTTATATTATATTCTATTCCATTATCTTATGTTCTATTTTATTATATTATATATTCCATTCTACCATAGTATCTTCTATTCTGTTCTGTTCTGTTCTATTCTATTATAGCATACAGTATTCTGTTGCAACTTCAGTAGGACATTTCCACATTGTTGTGTAGCTAATTGTATCTCGATATGTGAGCTGATGATTGGCTGAGCATCCAGACACTGGGGTGTGGGGGTGGGTGTGGGGGGGTGTGTGTGTGTGTGTGTGTGGGTGTGGGTGTGGGTGTGTGTGTGTGGGGGTGTGGGGGGGGGGGGTGTGTGTGTGTGTGTGTGTCTGTTGCTGTTTATGTACTGTACAGTCTGTCCGCCACAGGCAACGTAAGCAAATTGTTGGGTTGGAGCTAGCTAGCCGAGTTTAGCTTACTCATCCACTGTCAATGATACACACATCACTCCTCATCCTGAAGTTCACATGCATACCATGCATAGTGTACATTTCTGCTGTGTGCTGTTCGAGCCAGTAGTACTAACCCTGGAGGGATAAGCTCTATCTATACTCCCATCTATGACTATGCATGTTCACTCATCATGCATTAAACCCAGTTCTCTGTCGTCCTCAGACACTTTTAACAGGGCCTTTGAGTTCATTCATATGGCTGCCAATGTTTAAAATACAAGTTACGTACACACTGTACTGTGCTGTAACAGCCGTCATGAAAACATATTTACTTTAAATTTGTATGGCTTGGTGTGCAGCTGGGTTGAATAGTAAAGGATTCCATGTCATTAATTACTGTTGTCTGATTACAAAGAAAGAATTAACAAATCATGTTTTACAGATGCTTTTTATTTTTTAAATGATAGGCTATGAAACCTTCAAATGTAGAATCATATAAGTTTGTTTTGAAACATTTTGGAAAAACCCATGTATTTTAAAAGTCAGTCAAAACCGCTTGTGAATGTGATACATTACCCAAAAATACCTACTGTCTTTTATTATTAATGTACTGAAAATAATACTTTACTATCTTTAGATAATTAGGTTTGAAACATTGTTCGTCCGAAACTGACCTATGGTTCTTTGTTTGAAAGAGTCATAATCCAGAATATTGTTTAACCTCTTAAGCCCGGAGCCCTATTTTCTGAAAATCCACCTAAAATACATACCTAAGTAAATGGAATATTGCTCCACTTCTACAAGGTCCATTTGCATGTTCTTGGTATCTAGGGACATCTCAGTGAATGTATTCACAGTGTCAGAAATATTGTGTCTATAGGCTTGCTTAAATTGTGATCAAACAAAGGAGACTATCAATTATGATTTTTATTTGCATCTTTGACAGTGAATAACACCATGCTAAAAATGACCCGACATAAGAAACTGCCACTGAGCTCGTTCAGTACCTTCTTGAGATCACGTGTACAAAAAATTTAAGGAAATTAATAAAGGGAAGATGATTAAACACAAGGTTTTGTAGATACAGTACTGAATATAGAATATGAGGCCTATATAAATGACCTTATTATAGCCAACTTGCACACTATGGATCAGGCCAAATCTTTCCAATGGCAGAGTTCAATTTGGATTTAGTATCACCAGGCGTGCATGAAGAACAGAGAATGAAATCTACTGTACAGATGCAGCACTGAAAATTCAGATCCCTTCTGCTGCCCTTCTGCTGCTCCTCCGCCACTTTAGAACTAGTGTCGTATATTCTTAATGAATATCTAAGGTTTATTTGCAGCACAAGGAGGTCGCTAACTGGAAGGAGGAAAAGGAGAGAGTGATAGAACCATGGTCCTCATCTGACTTAGTCAGATGAGAAATAAACATGTATAGCCAGACAAAAGGAACTATGGTCCAAACTCATTTATTTGCCTCGGCGGCCAAGAGTGGATAATGCATTACATGCAGGAATTATTCATCGTAGACATGTTTGTACAAAAGGTTTGATGAGGTTAATAATCAAATAGCCCTTTACACGGTGGCTACATCAAGACAGTCTTGCACATTAATAGTATTCATGTTATGTATGAAATAGACCGATAGTACTTGTTGCCACCACATGATAAACCTGGTCTAAGATAGACATCTTGCTCTAAGTTATCACAAACAGTGATTATTCCATATAGAGTTTACTCACGTAGCGGCAAAGTAGAACCATGGTCGGTGGGCGATGGAGGCGCAGACTCAGACCCCCTGGGGAACGGTTGTGGCGGGTCATGAGCTGGCCTACCCACCATCATTATTGTTCCAATACTTATAGGTTAAATGACTTCCCTATTTTTAACTAGTTCAACCAATCACAAGTTTATAAACACAAGCGGTCCTTAGATGACCTTCTTGGGGAGGCTGGTCCGCCTCCCCCCCTGACTTCCTCGTTGGTGGCTAGCTGGCCCCCCCCCCCATCCTCGATCTCCTGGCCGGTGTCTTCCTTCAGTGAACAGAGGGGGGGTCTGCTAACTCAGACCTTTTAACCTTCCCTAAATAGGGCTTGTGTAATGATTCAATGGCCTATCTAGCATTAACCCAGTACAGTCATTGCTTCTTAGGTTAATACCATTCAGTCCACAAGAGCCAGCACCAACCCCTATTTACCAACTGACACTTTGTAATACTCTGTGATAAATATACCAGGATTCTTAATTCTAAATATCTATATAGATGTTTTTCTTGGTTTCTTTATAGAGTTGTCAATCCAATCAAAGCCAATCAAGTATCATGCTTTTTCATTTAACTTTGAAACATGTCCTTATTGATTAATTATCTTTAGTCCTGTCTTATACTATCAGAGCCAGTTATCTGGTCTCTGCTGTCGCTGCTGAAATCTGCTAACAGTTGGGTGTGACTTTTCAGTTAGTACATCTGCTAGTGGGGGTTGAAATGACTGTTCCTGCTGTTATCTGATGCAACTGTCTCTAGAATCGTTCCTCATTTAGCCCTGCAAACCACTCTGCTGCTAAAAAGTATACAAGGCATTTGCATATATTTTCTATTTACAGACATATCGATTATGAAATCCCAGTCAAGGGTACCACACTAGCACTCAGGTGTTATATTTCGGGGGCTGGTGGCTGGCTCCCAAAGTGAACAAAGGGAGGTTAACCCATACTTAACTTAAGTGCTCCCCCAGGGAGGAGGTCGAGGGCTACTGCCCTCAGACCACCAAGATAATTTTTAATAAGTGGGTTCGGGGCAGTCTGACTTGGGGTACTGCCCATATATTAGTGTTGCAATGCATGATAAGTAAACAGTGAAAAAAGCTAAGGAATGGGATGGAGCTGGGGCGTTTGGGACGAATAAAAGTTAAGATGAAAAAGTCCCGCCAGCCTGATACACTGTGGGAGGCAGTGGAGGTGTGAAATCTGGCCCGGTCCAGAACAATAGGAGTCACAAAATCAGTTTGGCCCGTGGAGTGGTGGAGGAGCAGCAGAGGAGCAGCAGAGGAGCAGCAGAGGTTAGATTTTTCAGTGTTGGATCTGTATGAGTAGGTTTTTTATTCTTGCAACAACTCTGCCATTTTTAAACTGATTTCAAATCGGATGGTTGCTAAATTCTCAAAATAGGGGAGACAAACGAACTGCGCTACAATATATGCCAATAACGTTCAGTTTTGTGGTATATAATCCTGAGTAATAAGAGAATAAAAAATTCATAAGCACGTCATTTGCTTGAAGGGAGCTAGAAGCCTTTGGGAAGTGTAGTTTTAAAAAATTCCAACGCTCATTGAAAGCTCTGGATGTCCTCTTCTCAAAATGACTAAATTTTCCATTCCATTCAGCGACGGCTGCTATTTCAAAATGGCGGATCTCCGCGATCACAACAAGTTATTAGAAGCTAAAATCTCACTAATAACACTTTAACCTATTGGTAAACAAACTTATTGCTAAAAATATACACTATGACTGCTGTTGTGTCATGGTTATGATTGCTCTTGAATACGTTTGGAGAAAAAAATGCTAAATATGTCAGACAGGGAACTATCTTATAAATTGCCTTTTTGAGTGTTTAGCATTGTTTCCTAGCTATGTGAACTTATATTAATATGATCTATGTCTCTAATTCTCATATTGGCGCATTCTTCCAATTCTCCTTCCAAATTTGAAAATTTGCTGATTTGTGATGTCAGAGAGACACAGCTGCATGATAATGTGGCTGTGTGGCATCAGGTACATGATGAGCTGCACACAGTGGTTGGAGCCCAGCCTCAAAACGACTCGAGATCTTGAGGTAGAAAAATGCTGTTTTTGAGTAATTCATTAGAAATACAAAACAATGAATAAAAAATATATATATATATTACAGAGGTGTTCCATAGACTCACAGGAATTGTGTAAAAGTGCCCAAATAGTGAAAGAAATAGTAAAATAGTTCCCCTTTAAGGTAAAAGTGTATTAGAGACTGTGAGATTACAGACACCTTTAAACATTTTAGAAGAAATGGCTGATCATTGTTATAGGTGATGATAAGATTATTATTAAAATTACAATCTAGAAATTGGAAAGAGCTTTTTGTTTAACTCTACATTCTATGTACAATTTTGGTAACTAAAAGTAATCCAATTACATTACCATTCCAGTGTATTATGTTGCTTATTTCAATGTCAACCAGGTAATCAATTATGTGTATCAGATTACATTTTCAAAGTGTCTCATGAACTCTGGTACCATGTCAGTTTGTGCTTGATTTATCAGTCCCTTATACCAGCGGTTCTCAACAGGGGTTCCGCGGCACACAGGGGTGCCGCGGAGAGCTGCCAGGGGTGCCGCGAGATGCCTGGGAATGTTTCTTTAAAAATATAGAATGACAACTATTTAACTAAACAAATAGTCTATCTAGTGCTTCATGTGTATACAATAATTGCCTAATCTAATAACATGAACTAAAAAAGAAATCGGTCACACGTTTCGTAAAGTTATTATAGAAACTTCAACAACTTAACGTCCGCGGCAGGCATCATTACTTTTACCAACAGATTTTCCAACGCATTTCCAGAGCAGTCGCATTCGTGTGACGTCACATCACGGGTCCTATGTCCGTTATCAAGGAAATGCAAAGCGGCTACATTTGGTAATCACGCGGCAATTGTCGTCGTGATAATAATCACTAAATGCATTCAGTGCTGGATCTAATCAAATTGATTTATCGAGACACGTTATGGAAAGTTCAAGACCGGACCACACAGCTTCTGAAAATTGCTAATTCCCGACAGCGATGGTCTACTCACAGAACAAGTGAGTGTATCAGCCGCTGTGTTATGATTATTATGATACAAAATGTGAATGAATGAATGAATGAATGAATGAATGAATGAATGAATGAATGAATGAATGAATGAATGAATGAATGAAAACTGTATTTAACAGAAACAGTAAAAGGCACTCTGCAGATTACATTTATATATAGCTGTTGCCTGTTTTATACGTCAACATTGTATTGCTGACCATCAACAAAGAATGACAGGATGTTATGTCATAATCAATCGTCACCTCGCTAGAATAATATTTCTAACGTGAACCGCAAAGCTGAATTTTCACACAAAATGGACAAGTTCATATTTGTGTGAAGCTGGATTTTCATCCATGACGGCTCTGAAAACCAAATATAGGGCCAAGTTGAGCCTTGAGGATGACATGCGTGTTGCCTTGTCATCGATCTCCCCACATATTGACCGTATCATTAGCCAGCAGCAGACCTCGCACTGAGCTAGAAATGTCCACAAGTGCTTATTTTCTGTATTTATTTATATTTTTTGAGAAATGGTAACTTGGTGATCCTTTGATTTTTGAGAAATGGTCACACTAGTTATTTTTTTTGGAAAACAGTGCAGCTGCAACAGATAGCACTTTATTGATATTTTTCTGTATTTTAAAAAGAAATACATGATTTTCTGTTTGAGAAATGGTCACACTAGTTATTTGTATAGAAAACAGTGCAGCTACAACAGATAGCACTTTATTGATATTTTTCTGTATTTAAAAAAATAAATACATGATTTTCTGTTTGAGAAATGGTCACACTATGTTATTTGTATAGAAAACAGTGCAGCTGCAACAGATAGCACTTTATTGATATTTTTCTATATTTAAAAAAATAAATACATGATTTTCTGTTTGAGAAATGGTCACACTATGTTATTTTTATGGAAAACAGTGCAGCTGCAACAGATAGCACTTTATTGATATTTTTCTGTATTTAAAAAAAATAAATACATGATTTTCTGTTTGAGAAATGGTCACACTATGTTATTTGTATAGAAAACAGTGCAGCTGCAACAGATAACACTTTATTGATATTTTTCTGTATTTAAAAAAATAAATACATGATTTTCTGTTTGAGAAATGGTCACACTATGTTATTTTTATGGAAAACAGTGCAGCTGCAACATATAGCACTTTATTGATATTTTTCTGTATTAAAAAAAAATACATGATTTTCTGTTTGAGAAATGGTCACACTATTGCTATATTTATTTATACATTTAGACCTGAAACGCCTGCTAATAATGCATTATATAGCCTGCATATACACACAAATGTGTTTCCCGGTTTCAATGGGTTAAATAAACGTTATTTTGAAAGCAAGCACTTTTGTCATCATTGTAGCAAAAAAGACAGGACCGGAAACGTTTTTATCGTATGTAGGGGTGCCCTGAAATATTTGATTGGACACAGGGGTGCCTTGGCAGCAGAAAGGTTGAGAACCCCTGCCTTATACTGTTGTGTTTCATAATCAAAATGTTGTCAAATAATGAATCCGATGCTTCCCGCTTCATCTGTTCCTTAATTAGGATGTGTGTGGAGACATGGTGCTGACATCATTTGACTATATAAATATAATTTTGATTATATAAAACGTGCATGATTACATTTAGGCCAAGTGAAAGTGCAAAAATGTGGATGAATTGTGAAACGGAGAGAGTGAGAGAGAGAGGACACAGACAATATGAACCCATAATAACCACTGTGTGAGGATTCGCCTGTCCCTGGACCTTTTTCCTGTGTTTTCCCTGTCTACTCTCCTCTACTCTTCACCAGCCCCCACCCTTGCGATGATTTACTCTCCTCTACTCTTCACCAGCCCCCACCCTTGGACATCCTTGATCCTCTACCTTCACGCACCTGTTGGGAGTTTGCAATCACCTCGGGAGAGTACATAGGTTGCAGACTCCCCTCCAGTCCTTGTCGGGTCGTTCTGTGTTCTGGACTCTGTGTTCGTTCTGTATCTGTATCTGTGTACACTCTGTGTTCATGGAGTTCTGTACGTTACCATCCTGTACGTTACCATCACCTGCCGCGTCTCCGGCGTGAGACGACGTGCCAGCCATCACCACCTGTCGCCGTTTGCCTGGAGTGGGACACCGTCTTCGCTCTCTAATTCTCTACGGGAGGTTTTCCAGTGTTCCCACTCCAGACGTCAAGCCGGCTCGTCATCGCTCCCGATTCCACGGGAGGAAGGCGTCTCTTCGTGATCCTCGTTCCTGGGGTGAGGCTCGTCGTCGCTCCCTAGTATTCCACGGGAGGACGGCGTGTGCCCATCCCGTTCCCCTTGGACCCAGGCTCGTCGTCGCTCCCTAGTATTCCACGGGAGGATGGCGTGTTCCCATCCCGGTCCCCTGGGACCCCCTTTGTTCTGCGCTGCCCGTCTGCAGCATCCGAGTAGGGACGAAGAGGATCTCCGTGCCAGGCCTCCGCCGTCGGGCCCCTGTCCCCGTGCCAGGCCTCTGCCGTCGGAACCCTGTCCTCATCCCTGTAAGCAGCTCTGGCCCTCGCCCTGTCCAAGGCCTTAACCCTGTTCTCTGTCCCTGTCTCCAGCCCACCTCACCGGGCCTCTGTCCCTGTCCCCATCTCAGTGCCCCTGGTCCTGGTCCTTGACATTTAGCCCTGGCCCTGTCCCTTAGCCTTAGTCCCTTAGCCTGTTCGCCTCTTAAAGGCACAGTGCCGCATTTTCCATATTTCTTTGACTCTAGTGTTTTTGTGTTCTCCCAACCCTTAGGGGTCACGCTGGAGCTTTGAACCCGTTGGCGGACAACAAAAGAAATTAGAATCCCTCTTAAATGCTCAAAAAGGACATCTTTTCAGAAATCGATAAAAATAGAAAAATGGCCATTTCTAGTGCTTTGACATGTAAGGTATAGGTCCCCCAACTTGCTAAACCTAATACGACTTGTAAATACGTTTAATTCTTGCTAGATGGTATGCTTGTAATAATCTCCATTTGCGTTAAGAACTACATCGCGCGTCACCAAGCGCACATACATGGACGCGCGCACACACAAACAGCGCATAGGTGTTAATCACTGAGTGATCTAATATGCATATTCTTCAGCGCGAGAGGGGGGGGGTTGTGTTTCTCACTGTCGTTGATAATATAATCTGAAGAGGTCCTGCATTATTATAATTATTATTATTATCGAGAATACACAGGACCCGACGGAACGTTAATTTATGTATTAAAAGTAGTCTAACATGCTTTCATCCTCGCCCGTGTATATACCCACGTCGCGCTAAAACAACATACTGTATGGCAGAGACAGAGTGCATGTGTGTACGAGTTATGAGTTATCTCGCAGTTCATTCAAGCGCGCATCACGGTGATGAGACAGCTCTCTAGAGTAGAAAGGTGCGCTCACAGGGGCGTAGCTGGAGATTCTGGGCCCCATGAAAGAATCAATTTGTGGGCCCCCAATCTATTAAAAAATGTGGGGCCCCCAATCTATAAAAAAATGTGTGGTCTCCCTCTATCTCTTCTTTCTTTCTTTCTTTCTTTCTTTCTTTTCTTTCTTTCTTTCTTTCTTTCTTTCTTTCTTTCTTTCTTTCTTTCTTTCTTTCTTTCTTTCTTTCTCTCTCTCTCTCTCTCTCTCTCTCTCTCTCTCTCTCTCTCTCTCTTTCTCTTCCTCTCTTTCTTTCTTTCTCTCTCTCTCCTTCTTTCTTTCTTTCTTTCTTCTTTCTTTCTTTCAGTTCTTTCTTTCTTTCTTTCTTTCTTTCTTTCTTTCTTTCTTCTTTCTTTCTTTCTTTCTTCTCTGTCTGTTCTCTCTCTTCTTCTTTCTTTCTTTCTTTCTCTCTCCTCTCTCTGTCTGTATCTCTCCCTCTCTCTGTCTGTATCTCCTCTATCTCTTCTTCTTTCTTTCTTCTTCTCTTCTTCTTCTCTTCTTTCTTTCTTCTTCTTTCTCTTCTTTCTTCTTCTTTCTTTCTTTCTTTCTTTCTTTCTTTCTTTCTCTTCTTTTCTTTCTTTCTCTTCTTTTCTTCTTTCTTTCCTTTCTTTCTTTCTTTCTTCCTTTCTTCTTCTTTCTTTCTCTCTCTCTTCTCTCATCTCTCTCTCTCTCTCTCCTCTCTCTCTCTCTCCTCTCTCTCTCCTCTCTTCTCTCTCTCTCTCTCTCTCTCTCTTCTCTCTCTCTCTCTGCATGCAAAGCGCTCTACCACCCCAGGCAAAACATTTCCATTGATGAGAGGATGGTTGCATAAGCAAGGCCCATACTTCTATGAAGCAGTACATGAAAACCAAGTCAACGCAGTGGGGCTTCAAACTTTTTGTTTTGGCTGACAGTAGCAATGGCTACACTTTGGACTTTGCTGTTTACGCCGGGAAGTCAAAGTTCAAATCAGGCATTGGACTGGCGTATGACTCTGTCATGTCCCTGATAAAGCCAGCACACCTCAAGCAAGTACCCATGGGCAAGGGATATCATTTGTATGTCGATAACTTTTATACAAGTCCAAAGCTTTTCAGGGATCTGCATAGCCTGGGTGTCGGAGCATGTGGAACGTACAGAGACAACAGAAAAGAATGCCCCCGCACAGAGGTGAATGCTCTCAAAAAGAAGGATGCTAGGGGCACCATTAGGTGGCTACGTGATGGCCCACTGGTCTTTGTGAAGTGGATGGACACACGTGAAGTCTCTGTTTGCTCCACAATCCACGAGTCATTCGCTGGAAAAACTGTGCTGAGGAGAATAAAAAACAAAGCGCAGTGAGACCTGGTCCATTGAGAACATTGCATGCCCAACACCTGTCCTGGAGTACAACAAGTACATGGGAGGCATTGATTTGTCTGACCAACTCATCCAGTACTACTCTGCACACCACAAGACCATGCGATGGTACAGGACTTTGCTCTATCATTATCTGGACATTGCCGCCACTAACTCCTACCTTCTTCACATGGAGCTCTGCAGAGAGCAGCAGGTGCAGCCGATGACCCACCTGGTCTTCCAGCAGGAGCTGGTAGCTGAGCTGTGTGGCGTCACAGTTGTACAGGTGCCAGTGGACAACCTACCCACGGCAGTGGACAATCTACCCACAGCACCAGTGGACAACCTACCCACGGCAGTGGACAATCTACCCACAGCCACCAGTGGACAAACCTACCCACGGCAGTGGACAATCTACCCACAGCACCAGTGGACCGCCTACCAAGGAACCATTCACCTGTTGCGATCACGCAACAGGCAGATAAATCCCAGAAGGCCACGGCTGGCCGACTGTTTTGCGTACATTGTAAGATGAAGACCCCCTGGAAGTGCGGTGAATGTGGTGTGGCCCTCTGTCTCATTCCAGACAGGAACTGCTTTTTCACATATCACTTAGTGTGATACAGAACAGGCAGATACAACCATGAGGAGACACCTATTTTTTTTTTTATACATGTGCATAATTTATTTTTTTGTAGATTTTGCCTAAATTCATTGTGGTCGCGCTCTCTGCCAAATATCATATGAGGCACCTTGTATTACTATTGTAATCCAAAAGTGATATATAGGGTTGTTCATTGTACAATACAATTGATACAGTTGATGTTTCTTGTTGATTATTATTCTCTATGTGGTTTTTAATAAAATTGTGTGATATTCTATTCCAGTTGTCTTTGGTCTTTGTTTTCTCCCACATTGAGTTTTCTCTCAACACAATTACACATACGCATAGCTGGGAATCCATTCCTTGTGCCGTCAGAACCATCTAGAAGGAATACTACATCCTTTCTGGCAGTGTCATGATCAACTATAACGGTGGTTGGTACAGTACTGTAAATACCATCTGAGTAGAGTAGAAAGTAGAGAGGTGAAGACCTGTTCTCTCTTTCTCTCTCTCTCTGCCACACGTGCTGCCACACGTGCTGTCAGGGTCAAACCAGTCTGGATTGATGTTGTAGTCTGAAAAAATGCCAGGAAATGCTCAGAGAATTGTTGCATATATAGAACACAAATGTGGCACGGTGGTGTAGTGGTTAACACTGTCGCCTCACAGCAAGAAGGTCCAGGGGTTCGATTCCCGCTTGGGGACCAGGTTTCCATGATGCCAGTTACCCAGGTGGGGTATCTCCCAGGCCTTTCTGTGTGGAGTTTGCATGTTCTCCCCGTGCTCGCAAGGGTTTCCCCCCGATAAGATAAACCCAATGGAAAAAACATGCACAACAATAGATCGCTAACGCTGTGGCGTCCTTGAGCGAAGACGGACAGGAGCACTTGGATTGGTCCCCTGGCGCGGCTCACGTTGACGCCTGTCTGCTCCCGGCTGCCCTTGGGGGGGAAGGACGACGGGATGGGTTAATCGCAGATACGAATTGCATGCATGCATCGCATGTGTGCCGATTGATGACCTCTGAGCAGGTCCTAAATTATTATTATTATAATTATTATATATTATAATTATGACATCATACTGTGACATACTCCTCCTGTAGTGTGAAAAAACATGCATTCTCATAAATATTACGATCAAATCTATTTTGTACTTGATGATACATTTGAAATTGGTTTGGTTATCATCATGTTATTAGTGTGTGTGTAAAAAAACGAATTAATAATATAATTATTATAAATGTCGCTCTCTCTCTCTCTCTCTCTCTTGAAATCTACAGTTACACATTGCTGTATTTAGTGAGGTAAATGAGTACAAGACATGTTTCACAGACACACACACACACACATACACACACACACATACACAGACAGACAGACACACACACACATTTACATTTACACATTTACACATTACATTTACATCTAGTCTAGTTTGCTTATTTTTTTTGATATGGTACAGTACTGTAAATACCATATCTCTCTCTCTCTCTCTCTCTCTCTCTCTCTCTCTCTCTCTCTCTCTCTCTCTCTCTACTACTTTTGGATATGAGCATTTTTTCAATACCCAACTATGTAGTGGCTGCTTGTCGCTAGGCTAGGCCTCCTGCTGGGTCCATTCACTGGAATAACAAAGGAATGACTGGGCCTTTGCTCCAGGTGTGAAATGGTTCTAGTGACAATGATCACATTGAATTCTGGGAGTGTAGTTCTCTCATCAGATAGCTGAATGAACTTGGAGCAAGTTCTCGTCCTATCCTGAAAAGTAGTTAGGATTTTACCAGAATGTTTGATAGGACATTGATTTGAAAACTATCGTCTCAAATTTGACAATTGATGGCTTATTTTGAAGGTATGAATCTGTAATTTTACATTATGTAACAAAAAAAAAGAGAATATTCTGAGAAGGTGGAGCTACACACTCTAGACCTCAGGGGGTTTTAAGATCAGTGGTAAGATCATTGGGAAGGACCAGGAGCCACTCAGCAGTATCCACAAGACAGTAAAGAAGGCCTCTCAAATAGTTGAGGACAATACACACACCCTTCACACCCATTATGAACTAATGCCCTCATGCCGTCGATACAGAGCTTCGACACAAAGGGGCTTAGCTAGCTTCATGCCTACCTCCATCAGACTGCTGAACTCCTAGGTCTGGTGGAGGCCGGACTGCCCCCCCCCAAGGACGTTGGACTACTTAACAATAGACTCCCCTTCCACCTGCTGGACGCATATCATCTGTATTATTATTATTTATTACGTATGTATACATATAGAATTGCTCCATATGGATTAATAGTTCATGCTTTTAATTATTGTACAAATTATATTTATTTGTTATTGTACAAATTATATTTAATAATAAATAATTATACAAAGGCACCTCCCACAAGCTGAACCCAGTGGCGGCTGGTGAATTCTTCTCCACGGGGGGCGCTATACCAAACATTTTGCAAACATGTACAAGGCACCTTGCATTGGCGAATAGTATCACCATTGCCATCAATCAATATATGATCACAGTCAGTCAAATGCAACCACGTTTCCAATAGCCCTACAGTGCCTACACAAACACGCACAGCTCTCTCTCTCTCTCTCTCTCTCTCTCTCTCTCTCTCTCTCTCTCTCTCTCTCTCTCTCTCTCTCTCTCTCTCTCTCTCTCTCTCCAATTCAAATGGGCTTTATTGACATGGGAAACATACGTTTACATTGCCAAAGCCAAACAATAATAATCACATATGTATATCTTGTCATTTTAAACAAGTGACCATTCATTGTCCGAGTGATTATGGCCCCCCCGCGGCGAAATTAATTAGTTAGTTCAACAACAACACAGCATCGCTCTAACAGGGAGAGCGAGAGAGAGCGAGAGAGAGAGAGAGAGCGAGAGAGAGAGAGAGGAGAGAGAGAGAGAGAGAGAAAGAGAGAGGAGAGAGAGAGAGAAGAGAGAGAGAGAGAGAGAGAGAGAGAGAGCGGAACGCGACTCACTTGTTTAGTTCAAACGCGGTCCAGCAGGGCTTGATAAAATGTACAGTATATGTCCATTGTCCAGACTGTTATGTCGATGTCCACTGTCCAGACTGCATCCAGCTAGCCATTATAGCTGCTTGTTGTTGTTGTTGTTGTTGACCGAGTATAGCCTTAATCCTTCGAGAAGCTTTGTGGTCCAGGGGCTTGAACTTTCCATAAAAGTGTCCATATAAATCTATTTAGTTAGATCCAACACTGTCTGAATGTACAGTATCTAACCAGCTAACTACTAGCAGACAACCAGACAACTACTAGCAGAGAGCGTATTTCCTCGAGGCGATGTCACGTGCCACTCTCAGCCAATAGAGTGACTACTTCGGGCACTAGACCAAGCGCTCTCGGATATCGTATTTGATTGTGTTATGTTGTACGTACGTATTTATTTACATGTACGTATGTATTTGCCCTGTGAGTTGCGCACAGACCGTGGAGCTGAGATCGAGCGCCCATGAAAAGGGGTTGGAGGGGGCTAGGCCGCTAGGGGCCGGGGGGCGTGAATACTTTCCTTTCTTCTTCTTCTTTTAACCAGGGAGGGCGGCGGTCTAGCGCCCACTATCGACCAGCCGCCACTGGCTGAACCCTGGCGGATGAGTTAAATACCTTCTATGCAAGGTTTGAGGCTGTGAATAACAACATCAGCCTAGAGACCACTGAAACAGAAAGGGGAGCCACTGCCGGTGGAGACTCAGGCTGCGGTTACACCTTTCGTATCATTTCGTATTGTTTTCTTATACGTATCGCCGCGTATCGCCGCGACGTCATGCGCCTCGAGTCACACTTTCGTTTTGTCAGCCGAGCACACTGATGTAGTACACTGCCAAAGCAGTAGGTGGCAGTAGGTGGCAAACATGAAGGCAATTTCAACCAATCAGAACGAATGTGCCAATACACTCCTGGTGGAAGCTCCAGCAAAGAAAATGTCAATAAGGCAGGCGCCTATGCCGCGCCACCATCTTGCTTTTTTACCTCAATGCAGCAATAATTTTTCAGCAAAGCCTAATAAAAGTGCAATAAACAAAACGGATACATTCACTGTGTGTTCTGCCTGTCATTTGTTGATGAAACAAAACTAACATCAACACAAGTGACCACCAAGAGCGGATAGTTTAGTCTAAAAAACGATCGGTAGCATTGTTAGCTGCATGCTAACGTCAATGGAGTATGCCATTATAACAATATAGCATTGTGGCTAGAAGCTAACGTTAGCTCACGCTACTTAACCAGCACCAAAACTGATGATATCGCGAGCTATCAGTAGTTAGATAACATTAGAGACAACGCTGTGTGTATTAAACAAAGGTGAATAGATGACTGGGCCATTTTGTTTAATGCTTGTTAAGTTGAAAGAGGAACTCTGAGCTAACAGGGTCTGAATCCTGATAGCTCACGATAGCCAGCTGCTCATGCAATCGGTAATGCTAGCAGAATGAATGGATGTAAACTTTATTTAACATATTGCATATGGGTACAATACAATACGGCTCAATACAAACAATTGTTAAGGGAATGCAGACTGTTGTAGCTTGGACTGGGGTCCTTATAACAATAACTTGACAACACATGGTAGCTGAAGCTATTTGGGACACGGAGCTCTGTCCCAAACACACACACTGTTGTCACCAGAAGGGCACGCAGATGGTATCTACTGCGCATGGGCGTTTTCGCAACAACTGCTCCGTGCTGACTACACGCTGTTGTCGAAGCGTTTTTTTTGCGTATCTCCAAACGCAAACACAATTTTGCGTTTCAGCCGTATCCACAAAAAAACGCCAAAAAACGCATTTCTGTGTAATAGGGACATCAAACGTCGTCAAAAACGTATAAAAAAAACGCCAGGATTACACTAGTCTAACCATAGCCTCAGTGTTCATCATAACAGAACATGAGGTGAGGAGGACCTTTAAGAAAGTGAATATCAGGAAGGCAGCAGGACCGGACAGTATCCCCAGCCGTGTCCTAAAAGTCTGTGCCGACCAACTGGCCACGGTATTCACTGATATATTCAACCTGTCCTGTCATCCCCACCTGTCTGAAAAAGTCCACCATTATCCCTGTACCCAAAAAATCCACACCGCTTGCCTCAGCGACTATCGCCCTGTAGCTCTCACCTCCATAGCCATGACGTGCTTTGAGAAGCTAGTGAAGGGCTACATCTGTTCCTCCCTCCCCAACACCTTGGACCCTCTGCCATTTGCATATCGCCCCAACAGGAGGACGCCATAGCCCATGTGCTGCACACAGCAGCATCACACCTGGACAAAAGGCAGGGGAACTATGTGAGAATGCTATTCATCGACTACAGCTCAGCCTTCAATACCATAGTCCCCTCCAAACCCGTAGCCAAGCTCAGGGACCTGGGCTTGAACTATGACCTCTGCCAGTGGGTCTTGGACTTCCTGACAGGAAGACCCCAGGTGGTGAGAGCAGGCAACTGCACCTCCTCATCCATCACTCTCAACACAGGGGCCCCCCAGGGCTGTGTTCTGAGCCCCCTCCTCTACTCGCTGTACACACATGACTGTGTGGCACAGCGGAACAACAACACAATTATCAAGTTTGCTGACGACACAGTCGTGGTGGGCCTGATCTCTGCAAACGACGAGAGGGCCTACCTGGAAGAGGTAGAGGACCTGTGCGATGGTCAGGAGAACAGCCTCTCCCTGAACGTCAGCAAAACGAAAGAGATGATTGTGGACTTTAGGAGGTCGGGGCCAGGGACTCGACGGGGCACCGGTTTTAAGTACCTCGGAGTCCACATATCCGAGGACTTAACATGGACCACACACATTGACAGTGTAGTGAAGAAGGCACGGCAACACCTCTACTTCTTAGGCGCCTAGGGAAGTTCAAAGTGAGTCAGAAGATCCTCAAGAACTATTTGTGCACAATAGAGAGCATCCTGACTGGTAACATCACCTCCTGGTTTGGGAATAGCACCGCACAAGACCACAGCAGACTACAGAGAGTGGCCCGTTCAGCCGAGCGCACAATTGGAGGAAGCCACTCTCCAGGACGTTTATAACAAGCGTAGCAGGGCCATGGCTAAGAGAATAATCAAAGACTCTAGTCACCCAAACAACTGCCTCTTTGAACTGCTGCGGTCAGGCAAGCGCTACCGGAGCCTCATGGTCAGTACAGAGAGACTCAGAAGGAGCTTCTATCCCCAGGCCATCAGGATGCTCAATGACACTATGTAACAACCCATCATCTACACACACTGCACACACATTGGCTTTAGTTGAAAACAACGTTGTTTAATGGGTAATTCCATTTGTAACTAAATGTTAGTAGGCTAAACACTGCTGATTTAGGGGCAAATTATCTTTTAGTCAAAGAAAGAAACGCCTTCAGTTTATTCCACGATATTCCATCTATATTCCACAATCTGATTGGGTTTGAGAGGGTCTGCCCCCCCCCCACCCAACACACACACAATGCAATGTATATTTAAAAGGACAATACCTTATGCATGCCGCACCTTATGTGAATACTGTATAATTCATCAGAGCATATATTTAGCATTTAGCATTTTAGCATTTAGCATTTTTAGATTATATATTAGATTACATTTAGATTATTGGATTATTAGATTATATATTGCATTAGCATTAGAATTTTTGCATTTAGTTTTTTTTAGATTATATTTAGATTATATTTAGATTATTAGATTATATATTGTAACTATTGTGATAGGAAAATATTATCATGTCATATAGTTCTGTGTTAAATACAGTACATATTTCTCTGTATAACGCTTTAACTAGTCTGACTAGGCAAGACACTAGGCGACAGTCTTAACAGTGTCTCTTAAATACATTAAATACAGCCAAAGGGCCAGGAGATATGAGAGGTCCAATGTATTTTCCTCTCCAGTTCTAGTGTGAAGACATAACAAAGCCATAGACCCATTATTTGTTTGAATTCTTCTCATCTTTATTATTAAATTGGTATCTTATGTACGTCATGTCGATTATGTATTTAATGTACGTCTGACCAAGAGCTCTTTGTCACTTTCTGCTCATACGCTCGTGTGTCCTCTGATGATAAACTGATCATTTTCTATGGCCATGGAAACAGAAATAAACTATGTTCTATTTTTTTATATACAAATTGACTCGTCTAAATTTCTACAACTCCACTATTTGGCTCATTTGAATATTCCACGACACTATATTTATTTTAGGGCAAATATAACAGAGAG
>NC_140183.1:35209230-35294230 GCF_963971535.1 Notolepis coatsorum
TTTGAATTCTTCTCATCTTTATTATTAAATTGGTATCTTATGTACGTCATGTCGATTATGTATTTAATGTACGTCTGACCAAGAGCTCTTTGTCACTTTCTGCTCATACGCTCGTGTTGTCTCTGATGATAAACTGATCATTTTCTATGGCCATGGAAACAGAAATAAACTATGTTCTAATTTTTTATATACAAATTGACTCGTCTAAATTTCTACAACTCCACTATTTGGCTCATTTGAATATTCCACGACACTATATTTATTTTAGGGCAAATATAACAGAGAGGGCATACATACCCTTATCTCTGTGACCTGTATGTCTTCTACTACCTGTACCTCCCCCCTCCCCCTCCCCCATGCTGCTATGATGCCTGAATTTCCCCAAGGGGATCAATAAAGGAATATCTTATCCCTCTTGCTGGTTATTTTAGGCTAAATGTGAAGGAGAACTAACAACATTTACTTGCCCGACATGTTAAATGTTATCAGGGTTTGGCTGCGGCTAATTATATAATACCTTCACCTCTCACCATGTTTGTGTTTGTCAAGAAATACCTGCTGTTATTATTCTCCCCTCTAGTTGGTCAAAGTGCAACAGAGCAGCAGCAGCAGCAGCCCTCTGTCACCCGGCTTATTTTTCACATGTGTTTTTGGGTGTAGGGTTCACACTTGTTGCAGTCTGTTACTATTCTAAGAATTATCCCCCTCCCACCACCACAAGTCACCCGTTCCCCTGCACCCCCCCCCCCCCCCCCCCCCCCCCCCCCCCCCCAACTGCCCTTTCCCGGGCTCTGGTGTGGTGGCAGCCACAGCCAATGACATGAGCTGTCTGCATGGCTAGGGGAGGAGCACATGTGCTTTTGAGGTAGAGAGCGAGTGAGAGAGACAGAGTGAACCGACTGCCCTCTGAGAACTGTATGGCTGCCACGCCACCTCATAAGCTATGTTTACTCTGCTGGCAAACTCTCCTCCTCCCCCTTTTACTCTACCCTCTCTCTCTCTCTCTCTCTCTCTCTCTCTCTCTCTCTCTCTCTCTCTCTCTCTCTCTCTCTCTCTTCTCTCTCTCTCTCTCTCTCTCTCTCTCTCTCTCTCTCTCTCTCTCTCTCTGTCCAAATGGGCACTAGCAGTGAGTAGAGCCTGGCTGTAGAGTCAATGGGCCTCATTCACGAAGCGATAAATAAGAACAGATTTCATCTTATTTTGTTCTTACTAGTATTTTTTTTTTCTCTTAGGCAAGACCAAAATCTAAGAGTGGTAGAGAGCACTCTTACCCAGATAAGAAACTCTTACCCAGATATATATAATCCATTCAGACAGAACGCACGGAATACGTTATAATAATAATAATGATTGAAAAGTTCTGGATTTTTTAGGTCATATTTGGGGGCAATTGACCAATGGTAGGCTTAAAAAAAAAAAAAAAAAAAGCCTACCATTGGTCAATTGCCCCCAAATATGACCTAAAAAAATCCAGAACTTTTCAATCATTATTATTATTATAACTTATTCCGTGCGTTCTGTCTGAAATGGATTATATATTGCTGTTAGAACAGTTAGATGCTCTGGCCCCCAAGCCGTATGCATATAACGCATATTTAGAGATCATCTATAATCAGTGGTTCCCAAACTTCTTGTTTATGCGGACCACTAGATTGTTATCAAGAACATTTGCGCACCACTTCATATGCAAACAGTAAAAATAAATAAATAAACAACTGCACTGCATTCCGTTCCAGAATGGATTTGGTAGAGAGAGAGAGAGAGAGAGAGAGAGAGAGAGAGAGAGAGAGAGAGAGAGAGAGAGAGAGAGAGAGAGGAGAGAGAGAGAGAGAGAGAGAGAGAGAGAGAGAGAGAGAGAGAGAGAGAGAGAGAGAGAGAGAGAGAGAGAGAGAGAGAGAGAGAGAGAGAGAGAGAGAGAGAGAGAGAGAGAGAGAGAAAGAGAGAAAGAGAGAAGAGAGAGAAGGAGAGAGAGAGAGAGAGAGAGAGAGAGAGTTCCGAGCGGACTCTGGGTTTTAGCCACAGGGACCTTCAAAGAGATAGATGACGTATTGCCCAACCTACTTCGCGAGTGGCTCTTGACAAGCGTCGTTCAGTATTGACAAAGCCTACTTTGCTGGAACGATTAATTTGGCACGTATACCACATGTGTGTGTGTGCGCCCTGCGGCACTTGGCCAGGAGCGTGCAACTAGACGGTATACATATGGAATATTAATAGTCTATTCCACTATAGCTATAGTATAGGTGCTGTATGATGACAATACATTTGAATCTGATCTAATTTTGATCCATCGCAAAGTGCTCCAGCATTACCTGTTAAATACAGGGATCCTTTCATGCAATGCAGACCATGTTTTGCACACGGCTCTCGTATTATAATGAGCTCGCGGGGCGTGTCTGTATGCAAATGAATTGAGCGAGAACGCGCAAATCAGTTTAGAATGAGTGGGATTCATCATTCAACACACAGATTTGGACGTTAAGAACGGGTTGATGAATGTGGCGGTGGCTTTTCTTATTTTTTCTCTTAACAGATGGTTAAGAAAACACAAGAAAATATATAAGAGAGTATTGGTGAATGAGGCCCATTGTGTGTCCAGAACCCCTGGGGTCAATCCTTTGGTTGTTGTGACTCCAGCTAAATTTATGACCAGTGTGTTTACAGCAGGGGGTGCAGACGGGGGCCAAACAACAAGAAGTGATGACTGTTACCAGTGTGTTTACAGACGGGGGCCAAACAACAAGAAGTGATGACTGTTACCAGTGTGTTTACAGACGGAGGCCAAACAACAAGAAGTGATGACTGTTACCAGTGTGTTTACAGACGGAGGCCAAACAACAAGAAGTGATGACTGTTACCAGTGTGTTTACAGACGGGGGCCAAACAACAAGGAGTGATGACTGTTACCAGTGTGTTTACAGACGGGGGCCATGATGAATGAATGAATGAATGAATGAATGAAAACTTTATTTAACAGATTGCAGAATGGGTACACTACAGTATGGCTCAATACACACAATTGTTAAGGGGATGCAGACCAGAGAAAGACATTTGTCTTGTTTACATCAGGGTCCCCCATTTTCAATTCATAGTGACATTTATGACATACACAACATACATGACATCATGAAATGTATGGCATAGGGACATACATGACATACAGATATATAGTAATGTTACATTTGTGACATATACGATATGCAAATATATAGTACTGTTACCCAGAGATCCTAACAGAAAATATATACATATGATGGAGAGGAGACTGTACATTAGGAGGGGGTGGGTGGGTGGGAGAAAATATATACATACGGTGGGGAGGAGACTGTCTATTAGGAGGGGGTGGGGGGGGTTTGGACATTTACGGTGGTCAGTTTAGAATTGCAGCCTCTCGTAGGTGGTCTTTAAGAGCGGTTTTGAATGTGGGTAGGGATTCACATTTTTTTACGGCTGTGGGTAGGGCGTTCCACATTGTTGTGCCATAAATGTGAAACGTGTTTAGTCCCTTGTTTGTGCCGAATCTGGGTTGCACATGATTTGTGGAACTCCCTCTGGTGTTGTGGGCGTGGTATTCACTGACATTTGGGAAGTATTTTGACATGGGTACCTGTGTGGTGTAGTGTATCTTGTAGACCAGGCCCATTGCAAGTTGCTGTACTCTGTCGTCTACTCTAGTCTAAGCCATCCTAGGTAGTCAAAGTGGGCAGGGGTGAGGTGGGTTTTAGGAGTAAGGTCAAGTAGTATTATGACCAGTTTGTTTTGTGATGTTTGTAATCTTGTTTTAGTGCCTTTGAGGTGCTTTGGTACCATGAGGTGCAAGCATAGTCGTAGTACCCTTGAATGAGTGCTCCTGCCAGAGTCTTCAAGGTATTCTTGTTTACCAGAGAGGAGATCCGGTACAAGAATCTAGTTCGTTGGTTGACTTTTTTGATTACATTGGATGCCATTTTGTCAAAGGAAAGATTTGCTTCTAGGATGGAACCCTGGACTCTTTTCGTATCACAAACAGTACTGTATTTGCAAATCTGGTATGTCATAAATGTATAGATGTAGCAATACTGTCTATCTGTATGTCATGTATGTCATATATGTTATGATGAATTGAAAATGGGGGACCCTGATGTAAACAAGACGAAAGTCTTTCTCTGGTCTGCATCCCCTTAACAATTGTATGTATTGAGCTGTACTGTACTGTACTGTACCCATTCTACAATCTGTTAATAAAGTTTTCAATCAATCAATCAATCATCTTTCCTTGTGACAATATTTTCACCCACTGTAACTGAGAAGCCGTTGGTCTTGCTGAGTTTGTTATTTGAACCGAAGAGAATGGACTCTGTTTTACCCAGGTGTAATGATAGTTTGTTATCAGCGAGCCAGGTGCAGATTCTGCCGAGTTCCGAGCTGAGGGGTTTTTCAACCTGTAACTTGTTCTTGTCAGAGACCAGCAGGGCTGAGTCGTCCGCGAACAAGAACAAGTTGCAGTCACAAGCTGACGACATGTCATTTGCATAAATTAGGAACAGTAGCGGTCCTAGTATGCTTCCTTGTGGAACACCACAGCTCACTGGGAGGGGGGGGGGGGATAGAGTACCGGCGTTTACCTCCACCATCTGTTCTCTCCCCTCCAGGTAGGATTGCATCCAGCTCACTGATAGACTATCAAAACCAATTGCTTTTAGCTTGTTAATCAGAATGGAGTGATTGACAGTGTCGAAGGCCTTTTGTAGGTCCAGCATGACCATGCCGCAGTATTTGCCCGCGTCCACCTCTTGTTTGATGTGGTCGTTCAAATAGAGAAGGCATGTGTCAGTGGAGTGGGATGTTCTGAAGCCAGATTGGAACTCGTAGATTTGATTTTTTTCCGCAAGGTACTTTTCGACCTGTTCGTAGACTATTTTTTCCATGACTTTCGAGATGGAGGTAAGAATAGAAACAGGGTGGTAGTTGCCTGGGTCTAATTTGCTGCCCTTTTTGTGCAGAGGGGTCACTCTCGCAATTTTGAAGTCCTTGGGGACGTGTCCCTGTTTTATGGAGAGGTTTATTATGTGTGTGATGACTGGGGTGATGGCGGCTGCTGAGTCTCTGAGGAATTTGGAGGCGATGTTGTCATGGCCAGTGGCCTTGTTAGGTTGGAGGGCGCTCAGTTTTTTGAGTACCTCATCTGTTGTTACGATTTCAAGTTTGAAGTCGTCTTTACGGACCCCTACCTTTTTGTAGTATGCTACTATGTGTCTACCCCAAAATGCCCTCAGTGGGACGGTAGTTTATTAACAGTGATGGGCAGTAGCTAGCTACAAGTAGCGACGCTACATAGCTTAACTACATTTTTCAGTAGCGTGATGGTAGCGTCACTACTTTTGAATCAAGTAGCGATCTCTGTAGCGCAGCTAGTTTTCGAATCAAGTAGTGCCGTAGCGTCAGCAAAACGCTACACGCTACATATCCAGAGAAACAAAAAAAAAAAAAAAAAGGTGTCTTCGGTCCTGAGAGTGTCGTGTTCTTCTGTCCTGCAGCTGGATGCTATTGGAGAAAACCCACTATGATTGGTTGGTTGGTTTAGGTATGAGTATGACGACTCACGATTAGGCCAAAACATTACGGGTAGGCCAATCAGAGGCAGGATAGGGCGGGACATGCCACTCCAGCTCGGCAAACCAGGAAGTAAAAAAAATCTAAACACAGACCATGAATGAATGAACGAACCGTTAGTCTGCGCGAAATAGCAGAAGGATTCGATGTTTCCAGGGCTGATGGCATTGATGAAGATGATGTCAATAACAACAACATATGTGTTTATTGTGTCCGCTAAAAACGAAGCTTCTCTCAACATCCCACACGTCCAGCACTAACTTGAGAACACATATATTCAGGTAAGCTGATGAAAAGCTTTACATAAACATTGTCAACTGTTCCCAAACAGCACACAAGTCAGTGCACTTTTTGTCAACAGATTTAACTAACATGTTTCACTGTAGGCAGAAAATGAACAATATTATGGGGGTGGAGAAAAGAAAAAACAAACTACCATAAATAGTACATACACTAAGAGGGAAAATATCACCTAGAGCAGTGGTTCTCAACCTGTGGGTCAGGACCCCCAGGGGGGGTCCCCACATGATTTTGGGGCCATGGAATGTTTTGTGAGTTACATATTTAAATACATTTGGTCATTTAGCTGACGCTTTCATTCAAAGCAACTTACAAATTGTGTACAACAAGTCAGCAGGAGTGGTACATCTAGCAGCCAAGGATAAGTAGTGTCGTGGAAATATATTATCATGTTCTTATATATCTGTGTGGAGATATCATGTTATACAGCTTGAGTTTCAATATGACCAGATTGACTGGTTAATGTGTGTATGTCTCTTTAAGATCACTCTGACATCCTACCAGTCATAACAAAGTTGTTGTTTGCTTCCAGTTACTGAGAAACCATTTTGTTTACCTTCGTCATCATATCTGATATAATATGTTTCGTCTGACAACTGTGTATTTAACATATGTCTGAACAGAACTCTTGGTCAGTTCATGGCCAGACGCTACTGTGTGAACATGTGTCTCTGACTGTGGGTTGAACTTTCATTGTGGCGACGGTGAAATAAACGTTTCTATTATTAATAATGACTCAGAATGATTAATGTAAGCGGCTCATCGTTTGTCCTTTAATAATTCCCATTACAGATGGCGACGAGAGATGTTTTTTTTTAACCGATGGGTGTCGAGGTCGGCCGCCAAACGGACTCTGCAGAAAGGGTGAATCCTGGAATTCCGGGGGAGCGCTGTCTCGAGGCTCCTCCGTGCGAGACACCGAGGGGAGAGAACCAGCTGCGCCGTCCGCTTGGCTGTCACCTCCGGCATGAACCTTGGGGACGCGTGATAAGGAACACTCGTGAGCTGTTGACATTCTGATTTCTGTTTAAAACATTTTTGTTTTTAAATGTATAATTAGAGGTCTAAACTAGAACATGGTGCAGGTCAGAGCTATTTTTTAAATGTATATTACTATGTGCTCTGCAGTGGTTATTTTTTCATTGTATTGGTGTATTACTGTGCTTGGTAGACTGGCGATGGTTTTTTCTATAGTTTCTCAATCTTGGTACGTCCCGAATGTATTAGGCAGGGATTAGGCTCGTGCCTTATAGACGGGGTGCGGGGGCCTACCACGAGTATAATAAAATATGTTGAGTTCAAGTCTGCATCCCGAAGAAGAGGGGTGGGGGTTTTTTGGGCTTCAAAATTATATATAGCGCTAGTTTCGCTCTGCAGGCTCTGTATTTGGCTTTTTCACATAGGGGCAGGAATTGGACTGCGCTGTGGGATTGTAAATGAGGGCTGTTAGTAGAGGGAGATAGCTGTGTTTAAGGGTGATCCTGAGAGAGGATTTGTTTTGGGGTTTTAAAGGGCCCTTTGGAACGCTGTGAATAGGTGATCCTGCCGTAAAGGGAAAAAGAGTCAGTATGTTCCACAGGGGTTGATTATCTTTAATTATTTTACCTGGTAAGAACTAGGGTATAAGGGTGCTTTATCATGGGGTCATGGACAAGGGAGGCAGTGCTCTGAGGGTTAATTCCATTTTTGTTTGTCTGTACTATAAGGGTTTTTTTCTCACAAGAGGCGGGAACGCGGGACTGTGAGTCGGGAGAATTTACCTATGTTTTTCAGACCTACCGTCATTTGCCATTCAGTCTGTTTTGACCTGTTCAGTACTTGCATGTTTATAGTAGCTGCTAGCAACGGCGATCATCTAATTTCATGTGACCTGCAGAAATCATTATGACCTGTTTGCCGACGAGACTCTTAGAGACGTTGTTTTTTGTTGTCATGACTTAGGGAATCTGCCCTGCTCGTTGGAGCTGATCGAGGTACTATAGAATGTCCTAACTTCAAGCCTGGAGTGGACCCTTTCTACCGTTTTAGTGTGTAACTGTCTATAATGTGTGGTAACGGGCAAATATTTTTTAAGCGTGGCTGAGAAAAAAAAAAAAAAAAAGAGGAAAGAAAAGGAGATTACAGCCAGCCACTCATATCTCTCTTTTGTCTCTTCTCTCCCACGTACACCTTTGTAGTTTCTCAGGGGGGGGTCCTCCGTCTCTGTGCCAAACAAGTGACCGCCGGGCCCTACTGACCACTGCCTCAGTGAGAGGAAGCTGTTCCCGGAGAAGCATATACCTATCAGCCTGCAGCTGGCCTAC
The DNA here is from genome assembly GCF_963971535.1 of Notolepis coatsorum. Classification (NCBI taxonomy): domain Eukaryota; kingdom Metazoa; phylum Chordata; class Actinopteri; order Aulopiformes; family Paralepididae; genus Notolepis; species Notolepis coatsorum. The sequence continues at coordinate 35,217,426 of NC_140183.1, forward strand.
TACTCTAGCCTGCAGCGGGCCTACTGCTCTGGCCTGCAGCTGGACACGACGACGCAGCTATGAGCTACATCAGACACTGCCCAACAGCTGACCACAGCTGGGCCATCACTGGCCGAATCATTGGTCGAAGATAAAGATAAGACAGTTAGCCTGTTTTCAGTTGTGAAAACGAACCAGGGGCAGTGCGAGAGACCATCTGCAACGACGAGGGAACCATCAGACTGCATCGGCCCGGGGGGTGTTTGGTGGCGGAGAGGGGGGGACCTGCCTGAGATTCAACAACTGATTAAGAGGCAAGTCTGACCCACATCACATTACATTATCTCAGAAATTTTGTTTTGGGAACACTGCCTCTGCATTATGTTTCATTAATTTTGCAAGTTTGTTTTGGTTTGTGCCATCTCTTTGCTCTGGGGAGTAGCAGCCTTGAGTCTCTCCTCTGCGGGGGGAATTGTTATTGTTCGGCAAAATACTTTCCTGGGTTTTGTTGTGTTCTTTCCAGCCTGGTGGTTGGTGATATCTGTATTCTGCACCCTTGACCGCCCAGAGCCTGGACACTGTGTTGTGAAATCCCGACCATCCAGACAGGGGTTTTGCCGGAGACCACCTGTTTACCTGTCATCCGTCATCATTCATTGATGTGTGGATTTCGTTCTCCCTCTAGTGACTGTTTTTTAGATAATAAAAATAGTTTGTGCTGAGTTTTTATTATTTGTGTTATTTTTGGTTTACGGTTGATAATATTTTTTTTTGTCTTTATGAAGTGATAATGATTGATTATTATCAGAGGAGGGAACTGTCGTGGAAATATATTATCATGTTCTTATATATCTGTGTGGAGATATCATGTTATACAGCTTGAGTTTCAATATGACCAGATTGACTGGTTAATGTGTGTATGTCTCTTTAAGATCACTCTGACATCCTACCAGTCATAACAAAGTTGTTGTTTGCTTCCAGTTACTGAGAAACCATTTTGTTTACCTTCGTCATCATATCTGATATAATATGTTTCGTCTGACAACTGTGTATTTAACATATGTCTGAACAGAACTCTTGGTCAGTTCATGGCCAGACGCTACTGTGTGAACATGTGTCTCTGACTGTGGGTTGAACTTTCATTGTGGCCACGGTGAAATAAACTTTTCTATTATTAATAATGACTCAGAATGATTAATGTAAGCGGCTCATCGTTTGTCCTTTAATAATTCCCATTACAGTAGTATTGTTTGTCTAGCAGTGTCGAGCTTGAGTGTTATACTCTTGAGTACATACTGTACTGTAGTAGTATAGACATATTAGCATAGTTGGTGGACAACGCCTCTACTTCCTCAGGCGCCTAAGGAAGTTCCAAGTCAGTCAGAAGATCCTTAAGAACTTCTACTCATGCACAATAGAGAGCATCTTGACCGGCAACATCACCTCCTGGTTTGGGAATAGCACTGCACAAGACCGAAGCAGACTACAAAGAGTGACACGTTCAGCCGAACGCACAATTGGAGGGGGGCTCCCCACCCTCCAGAACATTTACAACAAGCGTTGCAAGGGCAAGGCTAAGAGAATCATTAAAGACTCCAGTCACCCGAACAACTGCCTCTTTGAACTGCTGCGGTCAGGCAAGCGATACCGGAGTCTCAAGGCGAGCACAGAAAGACTCAGAAGAAGCTTCTATCCCCAGGCCATCAGGCTGCTAAACGAACAATGAATGAACACTACACAACAACAACCACCAAACGCACATAGCACACACATCCACACGCACACACTCACTTTAAACAAACACACTGTAGCACCCACTCCACACACTTTATAGCACACACCCACTTTAAACAAACACACTGTAGCACCCACTCCCCACACTTTATATTTATTGATGAAGGATTGCACTACAACTCGTACACCTTACTGTAAATTGTACCTAAATTGTACCTCATCCCATTTCTGCTTTGCACTAGATAGTACTGTACATTAGTACACTGCATAGTATTGTATATTATATGGTAACTCAGAACATTGTACATATGTCTATACCGAACACTGTGACCTCATTTTCTTCTTCTAAATTACATGCTATACTATGTTATTTGATACTATCTTGTCTAGCACAGTCTCTGGAGCGTAACAGTAAGAAGCATTTTGTATGAAAGTATTCTGTACTTCTGTATGACAACTATTAAAGAAACTTGAAACTTGAAACTTGAAACTAGTATAGACATGGTAGCATAATAGTAAAATGCAGTAAGACAGTTATTATTAGTTAAAATTCAGATATTGAAGAAGTGTGTTTTTGGTTGATAAAGTGGGCAGGTTTCAGCTAGGAGAGGGTATCAGGCAGCCAGAAGATGCAGAGTTTAGGGATAAATAATACATAAAGATAGAATAGAAAAGAAAAAGACCATTACTGCATCAAAAGTAATCAACAAACTATACTATAAAAACTGATCAAACCAAATGGTCTCTTTCTTTTCTTTTGTAGAGGCTGCACCCAGCTAAACTTGCCTTCCTGGATTTTGTACATAATACAAGTTCATGTTAAAAGGATGACACAAAAAGCCAGACCGAGGGCTTGTTTCAGTTTTATAATAAACAATCAAACTGAGCATTTATTTTGCCTGTCTATTTGTTTGATGGAAACTTGATCATGAAGTTAAAAAAAAACGAAAAAGTAGTGCCGATGTAGCTAGCTATTTTTGCCATGTTCTTGTAGTGTAGCTTGCTACATTTATCTGGGGATAGCTTCCATTGTAGTTGAGCTATATTTAATCGAGAGTAACTTGTAGTGTAGCTTGCTACATTTTCCAAGTAGCTTACCCATCACTGTTTATTAACCAGTGTTGTGGCTATGTTTGTAAAGAATAATGTTTAGGTATTTGGCCACATCCAGTTTGTCTGTGATGAGAGTGTTTTCTGTCTTTATGTTTATGTTTGTAAATCTGGTTTTTAGTTTTTTGCTGCAGCCTAGTTGGTTGTTGAGTAATGTAATGGAAATTATTAAAGGACAAACGATGAGCCGCTTACATTAATCATTCTGAGTCATTATTAATAATAATAAGAAGGTTTATTTAATAAAGAAAGTTCATGACAGCGTGGCCACGCTGCCAGACCAGTCACCCCCCCAGAGGCAGACATGTTAACCCACTAGCGTCTGACAGGGGACTGGCCTAGAGGCCTGGTCAGACATACCATTGAATACATGAAATTACGTAGAAGAAAACAAAATGGCTGGTTAGAGAAATTAATAATACGACTATGTTATGGCTAAGCCTGGAAGGAAAAACAGCTCCATCTTACAGTTCCCATGACCTTGGGTTATAGCTCTATGGCTGGTAGGAACAGCAACTTCGTTACGACTGAGAGAATGATAGAGTATCTTAAAGAGACATACACACATTAACCAGTAAATCTGGTTGGACTGAAACTCAAGCTGTATGACATGATAAAATAACAGAGACTCATAATGACATGATAATATATTCCACGACAGTTCCCTCCTATTGATAATTATTAATCACAATCATTTATCATTTCATAAAGACAACAAAAAATATTATCATTCAAACACAGATTATAATAACCCAGCAAAAACTATTTTTATTATCTAAAAAACAAAAGGTCCTCTGCATAGACCCCGTGTCACGTGCAAAAGAGAAGTTGTCATAACAGCAACCCTCATTAGCGTCTCTTTGCAAATGCCCAGACGGATGGTCGGAGGACTCAAGGGTACAGTGTCCAGTCTCTGGTTTTGTCAAGGCCATACTTCTCCCACCACCAAGCTGAAAAATTGAAATCACAAAAGAAAACACAGGGCAGTACCTTGCAAGATAGACTGCGCTCACGAAATATAACATAGCGAAAACAGAATACACGTGACTGCATTCTCCGGGAGATAGCCAAAACAAAACAAAAACAATCTGCAGACTCCTCACTAAGAATGAAAAAATAACTGGTTACTATTATAATGCACAACATATTACAAAATCTCCACCTGAATCAAAGAAAGTTCATTACATCATTACCTAACATCTTTTAGGACGATACTGTAATATCTGCATGTATTGTGGTTCAAACCTAAGCATTGTGGGTAAAACTTGCCTCATCCCGGAAACGGTCTCTTCTCCCTCCCCCGGTCGCTGGTCCAAGCACCCCCCTCTGCAGTCCATGTATGCCGTGGCTCGGTCAAGGAGCCTGTCCGGTGAATGGCTTAGACCTGCTGGAAACTGTCTCTAAGATCTTTATCTCAGGACCACTGATCCTATCAGACTGGAGTCAGCTGTCGGTTGATGGTCTTAGCGCCCCATCGTTCACTAGCCGATAGGCCCTCTGCCTCCTAGTTCTGGAGCAGATTGGGACAGCTTACTTTCACAGAAACCAGCTGTAGTCGGTCCCGCCACTCAGGCCCTTGGTTGTGGCCCTGATGGAATAGGCCTGCTAGAAACTGTCTCAGTGTCCATGCTCGGCTGATGGTCACGGAGTACTGTCCATGTGTCACCGCTGTAACTGCAGAAGCCTGGTACAGACAGTGGTCCTCTGCGCGTCCTCCTCTTGGTCAGAGATGGGTGCCCGACCGCAAGGAGAGTGAAGAGACCGTTCAGCAAGACCCCACCACATAAAAAAGAAAGAAGGAAAAAAAACCCATCAGTACATAGCTCAAATACAACTGAGGTTTTTGACCTAGGCTTTCTGATACTTATTGTTATGGGAGATTTATAATATAATATGAGCAATAACTTGTAATGTTATCAGTACATGGCTCAATCACAACTGAACACCATCACGTGCACTCCTGTGACATACGAATAAGATTAAAGAGAGAGAAAGAAAATAAAGAATTAATAATAAAAAAACTGTATTCTGAAGCTGGACGAAGGTCATTCAATCACACTGTCACTCAGGGGTGACATGTTGTAGTTCTCACCTCCTTACCAGAGGACAGGTCTAAGACTGAACTGAACTTAAAGGGGAGACACTGCAGGTGAACTAATATATATCACACTGAAACTTCCCCAGTTCACTACTTACATTAAGACACTACTTTTTTTTTTTTTTATCACAATTGTATGTTCAAACATGCACATGAGGCCTGCTCTACTTAAATATGCACTAATTTGCATATAATTCCAGGACAGAAATCTGAACATTGGATAAAGCCATTTTCAAAATTATAGCTCCATTTTGTCGACATATTAGAGCCAAAGGGGATTTTGGATATCTCTTTTTATCACTCCATAAATCAGAATATACTCCATTCAGTCATTGTTATGGCAAAATTCCATACTATGCCAAATCAGATATGAATAGAATCTGGACAAACCAAATAAACAAAAAATAAAAACCCACTCTCGCTGGCAGTGTGCTAAACATCCTGCCTCTGAACCACTCCTTCTATCGCCCTTTGCTAAGCCAACACATTTCGATCACCGTGTGTATTGAGCCCCACTGTACTGACTCCCCAATAAATCTACTTTAATATTGACTGGTTGAGTGGTGCTGCTTTCCCAGTTCCCTTTTCAATAAATATGACAGGATCTCAGCTAGTGGGGTTCTCTACCTAGGCATAAGTGACCATTGCCCCACAGTTTTAAGGAGGAATTTTAAATCAAATGTACTGTTCTGCGGGCAAGGCTGACTACTATGGCTGCTTTACAAGGAAAACAAAACGGATCTATGAGCAATAACTTGTTCTGAGGCCAAAGTTTGAAATAAGGAATGGAAGATAGTTTTAATTCCTCACACTGATCAATTGATAAGGAATGCGCAGTTGGTAATCAGACCATGTAAACAAATGTCCGATCACCAAGTGAGAGCGATCTTTCGTTCGGCAAGACAGTTAATACACACATATGACGTGGAAGGAGCTGGAACATCACCCTGAGGATTGGCTGAAATGACTATTATGGCTGCTTTACAAGGAAAACAGAACGGATCCCATAACAATGTCACTTATGGCCTTATAGCAAGGATCAACATAGATCATAACCAAATTGTTTTGACTGGCTAATGTGTGCCTCTCTTAAAGAGAAACGCACATACTACGCTGATACCTGATGACAGCGCCCTCTCATACAATACCAAAATCTTTAAAGAGGACTGTTGTTCATCGTGCCATCAATCATTGGAATAACTGCCCACTGAACATAAGTAAATTGAATAGTAAAGTGTCTTTCAAATACCACCTAAGAATGCACTACTTAAATATGTGAGCTGATGTTGATAATGATGTCTGCCCCCCCATTATACCTGTCTCTCCCCCCAATATATATATATATATACACATAACATATATATATACATATATATATATACAGTGGCTTCCCCTCGCCACAATGTATAGCAAAATAAAGCGCTTTGACCCTTTTAACCTCCTTCCAGTTAAGAGTACCCTCCTCCCGTTCGGATGCACTCCTTCCCCTACTTAGATGCACCTCTCCCCGTAAGGTTTAGGCAGTCCGCTACGACGCAACAACCAGCTCCTTTCTCAGGACTGCCTTGTCCGACGTCGGCCCCTCTCCCCCAACAGAGATGCAGGTCTCCACTTCCGGCGGTAAGGTCTCCTCTCATGAACGGAAGCAGTCCCCTTATTTTACCTTCAGGTGCTCTATTGGAATGGAGACTTCAGCTCAGGCGACAGCTAATGGGGATCCTTTTCAACAATAAACCCGCCTTCTGGTTGTCATGCGACGTGTTGTCATGACAACTGCGTTTAACCTTTACACACACTTCAAAACGTTTCTCTACTGTTGCATTAAAGAGGTCACCCCTCTCCCTCGCTCTGGGCCTCCAGTACACTCTAATCTCAGATGTTCTAATGAGGAATGTCAACAAACATTCTCTCGCTGGCAGTGTGGCAATATGACTTGCTGCACAGGATAAACTAGGGATGGGCAAAAATAATCCAGATCGATTGATCACATGATGTACTCGAGTACTCGTGGAGGAAAACGCTGTACAAAATAAACTTATTTTCCGGTGTTTTAGACTTTTATTTTGAAGCCCACCGCTCCGTCTTTTCCGGTGTTCTAGACTTTTATTATGAAGCCCACCGACCGGACCGGAAGTATTGTTGTGTGATTATCACGACAGCCGCTTTGTATTCCCTTGTAAACGATAACGAACCAGAGCCGCGTTGGGAACCCTGTTGGTAAAAGCAATGACGCCTGCCGCGGACGTCAAGTTGATAAAGTTCCTATAATAACTTTACGAAACGTGTGAAGACATTTTGATCGACTTCTTTTTTTTTTTTTTAGTTCATGTTATTAGATTAAGCACTTATTGTATACACATGAAGCACTAGATAGACTATTTGTTTAGTTCAATAGTTGTTCTTAAAGAAACATTCCCATCAGGCACCTCGCGGAACCCCTGTGTGCCCTGTGGTGTGCAGGCAATCTACCCGTTATGTCAGTCCTTTGACCACCCGCTAATGTGTGCCTCTCTCCAACGAGCAGGCAGATTCCCTAAGTCATGACAACAAAAAACAACGTCTCTAAGAGTCTCGTTGGCAAACAGGCCATAATGATTTCTGCAGGTCACATGAAATTAGATGATCGCCGTTGCTAGCAGCTACTATAAACATGCAAGTACTGAACAGGTCAAAACAGACTGAATGGCAAATGACGGTAGGCCTGAAAAACATAGGTAAATTCTCCCCACTCACAGTCCCGCGTTCCCGCCTCTTGTGAGAAAAAAAACCCTTATAGTACAGACAAAAATGGAATTAACCCTCAGAGCACTGCCTCCCTTGTCCATGACCCCATGAGAAAGTACCCTTATACCCTAGTTCTAAAGATAATCAACCCCTGTGGAACATACTGACTCACCTATTCACAGCCCAATTTCTCCGGCAGTAGCTATGTATTGATCACAGACACAAGTGTCAATCTATGTAAATATTGATGAGTATTTTGGTGGCTGATACAATAACAAGATACTAACTGACGTAAATTCACCCATGGCAATGTCAACACACACAAACGATGCAGATAAACACAAACGATGCAGATAAACACAAACGATGCAGATAAAATAGCGAATTGTTTATCCCCTATCACAGCGTGCGTGCATGTAAACGTGTGTGTGTGTGTGCCTACACAGACAGAGGAAAATATTTCCATCGATCTGTGTGCGTGCATGTGAGTGTGCGCTATACTTTGCCTGAGCTCAGGTCGATGTCTCCCCGCCGTGCGTCCAGCCAATGCGCTGTGGGCCCGTCCCGTCCTGCACCTCCGCACGCCATTGTGCTTTTTTTTTCCCTCGAACACCTCCTTATAGGCTCTATAGGTCTTTACACCAATGCCCGGCGCACCGGAGTTGATGGTCGCCGGCGAGACCAGCGGATAGGAGACGGGACGGCCGGTGACGGTGACGCACACGGAAAGACACCGAGCCCAAAATCCAGCCCCGGGCACACCGTGGGAGAAAAGACAGAAAAACAGATTCTTAGCTTCTCCCGTCATGACCCCACAGGCCCCCCTTTCTGGCCCCTCTAAACAAACAGAAAATAAAAACCCACAATATGTGGCAGACAAATCGTTTCCTCTGAACACTTTCGAGAAAAAAGCTCTGTGGAGTAGCGTATCACGCCTAATTATCGGATACAATGCCCCTATCTTATTTCTTTTCAGAAAAAACTGCAGTATGACCAGATAAGACAGTGGAAAACTAATCACACGACCCCCTGACCCCCTATCTTTTGGCATCCCACGCACGGTCCAACTTCCCGCCTCCTTGTTAGGAAAACAACCAAAAAACCCAGAATCAGTGCCTAAAACCCTTTCCACTATACTCCACAGTACATTCTGCACACGCCTACAATATCGATACAAATGTAATTCACGCCTAATTATCGGAACATACCTCTTAATTTAAAGTGTCCAGAGGAAAACCATAAAAAAGGTACCCAAAAAAAACAATACTATGTACAAATTATGTAGCCCCCAAAAATTGGTTCCTCCTGAGCACTCGGAGACAAAAAGCTCTGTAAACAGCGTACAGCCAGAACATACCCCTTAAATCCCAGTACTCAAGGAAACACAGGGGGGTTACACACATTATCCTATATTCAATACCCCACTCGCATAAGTACTTTATAGATAGAAACAAAAACCGCTTTTAAACAGAATGGCTACTTTATACATAACCGCTTTTAAACAGAATGGCCACTTTATAAATAACCGCTTCTAAACAGAATGGCTACTTTATACATAACCGCTTTTAAACAGGATGGCCACTTTATAAATAACCGCTTTTAAACAGAATGGCTACTTTATACATAACCGCTTTTAAACAGAATGGCCTCTTTATAAATAACCGCTTTTAAACAGAATGGCTACTTTATAAATAACCCCTTTTAAACAGGATGCCCAGCTCACCGAATATCTCCCCCACGCTCCCATGGATTCTAGCCGTAGTTGGCAGCCAAACGGACGCTAGCAAGCGGTTCCTCACTCCCTTCCCATCATGTGCGGGGGAGTATTGAGGAGAAGAAAGCGCTTTCCCTGAAGCCCAAGACTTCAACCTGCCCGCATAGCGCCTCGGCTCGCGGCCAACTCGACCCCCATCGCTCTAAAATATATATTAACCTAATTAAAAAAAAAAAAAAATACCCCATAATTCTTCTCGTCGTCAACATATTTTATTATACTCGTGGTAGGCCCCCCGCACCCCGTCTATAAGGCACGAGCCTAATCCCTGCCTAATACATTCGGGACGTACCAAGATTGAGAAACTATAGAAAAAACCATTGCCAGTCTACCAAGCACAGTAATACACCAATACAATGAAAAAAAATAACCACTGCAGAGCACATAGTAATATACATTTAAAAAATAGCTCTGACCGGCACCATGTTCTAATTTAGACCTCTAATTATAAATTTAAAAACAAAAAATGTTTTAAACAGAAATCAGAATGTCAACAGCTCACCGAGTGTTCCTCATCACGCGTCCCCAAGGTTCATGCCGGAGGTGACAGCCAAGCGGACGGCGCAGCTGGTTCTCTCCCCTCGGTGTCTCGCACGGAGGAGCCTCGAGACAGCGCTCCCCCGGAATTCCAGGATTCACCCTTTCTGCAGAGTCCGTTTGGCGGCCGACCTCGACACCCATCGGTTAAAAAAAAACATCTCGTCGCCATCTGTAATGGAAATTATTAAAGGACAAACGATGAGCCGCTTACATTAATCATTCTGAGTCATTATTAATAATAATAAGAAGGTTTATTTAATAAAGAAAGTTCATGACAGCGTGGCCACGCTGCCAGACCAGTCACCCCCCCAGAGGCAGACATGTTAACCCACTAGCGTCTGACAGGGGACTGGCCTAGAGGCCTGGTCAGACATACCATTGAATACATGAAATTACGTAGAAGAAAACAAAATGGCTGGTTAGAGAAATTAATAATACGACTATGTTATGGCTAAGCCTGGAAGGAAAAACAGCTCCATCTTACAGTTCCCATGACCTTGGGTTATAGCTCTATGGCTGGTAGGAACAGCAACTTCGTTACGACTGAGAGAATGATAGAGTATCTTAAAGAGACATACACACATTAACCAGTAAATCTGGTTGGACTGAAACTCAAGCTGTATGACATGATAAAATAACAGAGACTCATAATGACATGATAATATATTCCACGACAGTAATTTCCAAAGTTTGCGGGTTTGTTTTTGTTTTCATCAGTTTTGTCATTGATGAATTTTCTTTTTGCGGTTTTGATCATTGTGTTTATGTCATTTCTTAGTCTGTATGGTATATTGACTTGAGCAGACTGTTAGATCAACCCTGAAACTGCAAATATCTGTTATAATAGTTAATTCAAATAATGCTTTAATATTGAACTGTAGCATTACATAGAGGATACTAGAATGATTAGATCCCTCCACGGTAGTATGGGAATCTGTTGACAGTAAACTCTCAGGGTAACAACACAATGAAGATGCAAATGTGGTCAGCGTTAGAACAAAGGGAGTAAAAGGACACACCCCACTGGCAGCAGAGAGCAGCTGGTCTAAACAGCTAACAGAAGAATGTACTTACAGGATGTTAGACTGGAACTAATAATAACTATATCTTATTAATCTATCTGAGGTATTAGAGCAAATTAGATTTGAATATCATTTAGAAATGTCAAACTGGTTATGAAGGTTTAGTCTGGTAAAATACACGTATCAAGTTATTCTTTATCACTGTTTGATATCAAAATGTAAGCCAAGAGTAAAACTGTGATAATATTAGAAGTGTATAAATTCATATACACAGGAGATACATCTTGTAAATGTTTATTGGGACATGCCTCTGAAGAAAAGGCCACAGCAAAGGAGGGGGCCAAAAAGCACCCTCCTCTGTTTACTAAAGGACAACAAATCAAATCAAATCAAATCAAATTTATTTATAGGGCCCGACAACACACGTTAATGTCCCCATGGGCCGTACAGATCTTCTTTAAACAAGTCAAGAAGAAAACATAACAATAAGTCAAGAACAGAACAAGAACACCATAAGGTCCAAACATTTTTAGATGAATGCAAATAAATGAAAGAATGCAAGCACTCCCAGACATACCCCACGCGAAGGTAAGGAAAAACTCACTAAAACCTAACAATAGGGAAAAAACACACCCGAGAAGACACCGACGGGAGCCATGAGCCCCCCTCTGATGCAGGAACAGGCCCACACACGGACAGGAGATTGATTGGGGACAGCCCCCACAGAAGACAGCTGATTGGAACAACTCCATATTTGAATATGACTCAGATTGGTTAAACCCAGGCTAAGAATGTGCTAGGATTGGTGGAAATTATAGTATTTAAGAGCGAACACAGTGTTAATTCAGGAGCCCAGACAACCCAGGTCTGCGGCTCCCGCTCCCATCCAGAGAATGCAGTTTGCTGATTATACGTGAGTAAATCATGGACCCATGGTTGGTTAGAGTAATGCCTATCTTAAAAAACAGGTTTACTCATGTGTAAAATGCTTACAGTAGATTCTCTATTTTCATTGATGTTAACATGACTGTTGTATGTACATGTTGGGGTTTGATGTGCAAACCTTATTAATCCTTTGTACAAACATATGTTAATGTATTCTGAATAATCCTTGTATGTGAAAAGCAACGTTCTAATTCACTCTGAGCCCCGAGGCAAAATAAATTAGTTTGAACCATAGTTCCTCTTTTGCCTGGCCTAAACAGTTATTTTCTCCACTCAGTGGAGAAAGACCATTTGAATCATGATGACCTTCTTTCCTCCTTTCAGATAGCAATCGCATTGTAGTGCAAATCACCTTAGATATTGATTAAGAATATACCACATCTGTTTCTTTGAATTTTTTGTTCAACCACGTGGGCTTGGAGTTCACTGTTTGAGCTTTTGGTAAGCTTTGTCTGACTTTTATGAAGTTCAGACAAACAAACAACAAGAAGTGATGGCTGTTACCAGTGTGTTTACAGACGGGGGCCAAACAACAAGAAGTGATGACTGTTACCAGTGTGTTTACAGACGGGGGCCAAACAACAAGAAGTGATGATTGATTGATTGATTGAAAACTTTATTAACAGATTGCAGAATGGGTACAATACAGTACAGCTCAATACACACAATTGTTAAGGGGATGCAGACCAGAGAAAGACTTTCGTCTTGTTTACATCAGGGTCCCCCATTTTCAATTCATCAGGACATATATGACATACATGACATACAGATAGTCAGTACTGCTACATCTATACATTTATGACATACCAGATTTGCAAATACAGTACTGTTTGTGATACAGAAGGAGTCAGGAAAAGGGAGTATATACATTTGACGTAGAAACTGTACATTGGAGAAGGTTGGGTGGGGGGGGTTGGGTACACTGGGATATTGACAACCATACTGGGTAATCTACATTGGAGGTGGTTGGGGGGGGGGCACACTGTATATACAAGCAAAACTGTACATTGAGGGGGGGGGGGGGGGAGACACTGTACAAACAAACAAAATTGTACATTGGACTATTGACAAAACCATACTAGGTAAATGACTGTACATTGGCAAAACTGTACATTTAGGGGGGGGGGGAGACACTGTACAAACAAACAAAATTGTACATTGGACTATTGACAAAACCATACTAGGTAAATGACTGTACATTGGAGGGGGTTGGGTTAGGATATTTACAGGGGCCAGTGTTGAATTGCAGTCTCCCGTAGGTGTCCCTTGAGAGAGGTTTTGAAAGTGGGTAGTGATCCACATTCCTTTACAGCTTTGGGTAGGGCGTTCCACATTGATGTGGCATAATTGCGAAACGTGTTTAGTCCCTTATTTGAGCCGAATCTGGGTTTAACATGATTTGTGGAGCTCCCTCTGGTGTTGTGATCGTGGTATTCACTGACCTTTGGGAAGTATTTTGCCATGTACATGGGTACCTTGGTCGTGTAGTGTATCTTGTAGACCAGGCCCATTGCAAGTTGCTGTACTCTGTCGTCTACTCTAAGCCATCCTAGGTTGTCAAAGTGGGCAGGGGTGAGGTGGGTTCTAGGAGTAAGGTCAAGCAGTAGTCTGACCAGTTTGTTTTGAGATGTTTGTAATTTTGTTTTTAGCGCCTTTGAGGTGCTTTGGTACCATGAGGTGCAAGCATAGTCGTAGTACCCCTGAATGAGTGCTCCTGCCAGAGTCTTCAGGGTATTCTTGTTTACCAGAGAGGAGATCCGGTACAAGAATCGAGTTCGTTGGTTGACTTTTTTTATTACATTGGATGCCATTTTGTCACAGGAGAGATTAGCCTCTAGGATGGAACCCAGGTAGGTAATTTCATCTTTCCTTGTGACAATATTGTCACCCACTGTAACTGAGAAGCTGTCGGTCTTGCTGAGTTTGTTATTTGAACCGAAGAGAATGGACTCTGTTTTGCCCATGTGTAATGATAGTTTGTTATCAGCGAGCCATATGCAGATTCTGCCTAGTTCCGAGCTGTTACCAGTGTGTTTACAGACGGGGGCCAAACAACAAGAAGTGATGGCTGTTACCAGTGTGTTTACAGACGGGGGCCAAACAACAAGAAGTGATGACTGTTACCATAGACGCCTGGCCTTACGAGCACGCGGAGCAGCTGCTCTCCCACTATTGAACTTGGGGGAGCAAGGATATGATCTTGCTCCACCACTTTTTGATCATATGAAAAATATGATATACCCCCCCCCAATATATAAATCTAACCATAACTACGTAATTTCAATCAAATTAATAATACGCAATGACACTTAATAACAAGTTTTTAAGTTTCCAAAGATTGCGAACCCCCCCCCCCCCCCCTGCCCCATTATGGTTTGATCCAGTTCCTCCCATCTCCAGCGCGTAGACCTTGGCTCACACTGCCTCACAGCGCTGCAGTCTGGCTGCAGGAGTCAGTGTAAATATCAAAGCCCACAGAGTGTGTCATAATATTGGTGGCAGGCAGGCAGGCTTTTCCAGTAAGTTGTTCAAATAAAAGGATTATGTTAGACATAAGTTACTATTGAGTGGTAGTAGAACTTCTACGGTTCTACCACGCAATACATAAAAGTGTTTCACGGTCCCGAATTGCGATCTGGTCATACGGTTTCCTCGAATAAATAATAATAACGTTTCCCTCTCTGGTTGGCGTTAGCTTTAGTGCTAGCCGCTAGCTAACGTTATCTAGATATGTGGTGTGAGCTGGATGACGTTGACTTCATTTCCAAACGTTAACGCTATCGCTATCTATATGGCAGACGAGCAGGGCCGGATTAACGACGGCCGCGGCCCGTGGGCCTATAGTGACGAGGGGCCTCCATTATTTTTTTTTACTTTTTTTTTAGATCGATGTCATGATTGTGCACTGCAGACTCAGGGAGGAGGCAGAGAAGGAGAGAAAGAGACACAAGATTTACAGGTAATGGAAATATATCTTTTTTCTCTTTCTTATTAAAAACTTGGCCTATTTGAAAGGAGATTGATTTAATAAAAATGAATGAGCGAAAAATCAATATACAGTGTATATACAGTATAATATATTATTATTATAGTAATTGGCTATCATACTGCAATATAAACTGAGTTTTATAGTGAAAAGAGCAGCTTTATTGGTCAAGATTGAAGGCTCTATATTGCAGGAAATTGCATGTACAGGTTCATTAAATTTAAAAAAAAAGTCTGCCATGGAGGGGGTCGTGCCGGACCCCCTCCAAACCACCCCTTGCCTATCAAAAAAAAAAAAAAAAAAAAATTATAATATATATTTTTTTTTAATAAAAATAATATTCTTGCACCCCCACTTTCAACTATAACTAGGCGGCCATGACTGTTACCAGTGTGTTTACAGACGGGGGCCAAACAACAAGAAGTGATGACTGTTACCAGTGTGTTTACAGACGGGGGCCAAACAACAAGAAGTGATGACTGTTACCAGTGTGTTTACAGACGGGGGCCAAACAACAAGAAGTGATGACTGTTACCAGTGTGTTTACAGACAGGGGCCAAACAACAAGAAGTGATGACTGTTACCAGTGTGTTTACAGACGGGGGCCAAACAACAAGAAGTGATGACTAAGGGATCTCAGTTTAAAGTTGGAGAAAGTTGAAAGGTTTCATTCCAAAATGAGATATTCACCATTTGACACACCTCACACACGCTTGCGTAGGCCTGACACAATATTATTATTTTGTCAGGCCAAAGCAAGCGTGTGTGAGGTGTGTCAAATGGTGAATATCTAATTTATTTATTATTTATTATTACAAAGTATTTATCGAATGTCATTGAGGTTATTATGCGTCATTAACACATTGGTTGCCAGCCGGATATGGCGATTTATCGCTTGGATGCCACCACGTTAATGAATGGGAGGTCGAGCACATTTGCGAAGGCATAAACTATATCTTAAATTATGGCTATGTGTCTAATACACCCGTCGCTTATCAATGACTTGCTTGCAGTCAACATGTACGAAACGGATTGTTTTTTCATCAGTACATTTCCGTTTTATACCATTTTTAATACAAGTATAGTTTTGGCAATTTCTAGTCATTTCAGAGAAATTCAGCGAAAATAGCCATTTACTGGAATACACAAAACACGTTGTCATTTTTCGTCTGATTTATGAATCGTTCTCAAATAAACGCTAGATTATCGAGAGTTTTGTGTTCTTATGCACGATACAAAAGCGGGCTGAAAAATCATTTATTCGTGCCACGCTCAGCGCCACGCCCCACACACACACACACACACACACACACACACACACACACACACACACACACACACACACACACACACACACACACACACACACACACACACACACACACACACACACACACATACACAAAATAGATTCCTTACCTCAGATCAGATCAGGCCCTATTCCTCGTACCTGGTCGATCAAAAGCCCCATTATCCAGAATACAGTACGGCTCAATAGCCTCGCCGACAAGTTAAATGCATAATCTATAGGCTAATTTTAAATCCCTCATTACCCCAATCAATCAGATTATATTTCTTTAAATGTGCCTGCTGGCCGTAGGCTTAATGGAATGAATAATCGAATGAGATCTATTGCTAGCAAAAATAATTAGTTCAACTCTTTCAGAATAAGTAGATACAAACAAGCCCAAAGAGTATCTAATTGATACGAATTAATATATACTTATGAGGATATCTGTACTGTATGCGCTCGGCTTAGGTATCATGTACTTTATATATAAATACATGGTTCCCAACATTTTCAAGGCGCGACCCGAAATAACATGTCAGAGAGGCTTGGAGGGAGGCTATACAGTTTCACTATTAATCAGGTTTTAATCTGTTTCGGACATCATACATACATGCATTTAATTGATTAACCTTTGGTTTATACCAGTGACACCTCATGTTCATCATCAGATAACACTAACAGTGCTTGAACAGATAGATGCATTTTCTCAAATTCATTAATGTCAACAGCTCATTCAATTTCTCAAATCCGTCAAACAGCGCATCTCATCAGACATTTTAATCCCAGTTACAATATCACAATAACGTGTGAGACCTCTGACAAGTCCATGATCTCCAATAAAGGGGTGATAGCATGCGGGTTAAGTGATCATTATATGATTTTCTGTACCCGCAAAAAGCTAAAACAAAAGGCCGGCTGTCACAAAACAGTCACATCTAGGGACCTCAAAACCTACTCTAGAGTGGCCTTTAACCGAGAACTGGAGAGCATGGACTGGTCAGATGAACTCAGTAGTACACAGGTTGAAGAAACATGGCTTGGTTTCAAAACCAAATTCACAAAAATACTTAACAACATGGCACCCCTAAGAACCACCAGGGTTAAAAATCGCGCTGAGCCATGGATGCACATTGAAATACTGACCACTATGAAAACCAGAGAGAAAAAATGCTCTGAACTTCATAAAAGTCAGACAAAGCTTTCCAAAAGCTCAAACAGTGAACTCCAAGCCCACGTGGTTGAACAAAAAATTCAAAGAAGCAGACTAAGAAATGACGTAAACACCATGATCAAAACCGAAAAAAAAATATTCATCAATGACAAAACTGAGGAAAACAAAAACAAACCACGTGAACTTTGGAAATTACTCAATAATCAACTAGGCTGCAGTAAAAAATTTAAAACCAGATTCTCAAACATAAACATAAAGACGGACAACACGCTCATCACAGACAAGCTGGATGTAGCCAATTACTTAAACATCTTCTTCACAAACATAGCCACAACACTGGTAAACAAACTACCCTCCCACTCAGGGCATTATGGGGTAAAACACATAGTAGCATACTACAAAAACCTAGGGGTCCGCAAAGACGACTTCAAACTAGAAATGGTAACAACCGATGAGGTACTCAAAAAACTGAGCGCCCTCCAACATCCCCTCCAAATTCCTCAGAGACTCAGCAGCCGCCATCACCCCAGTCATCACACACATAATAAACCTCTCCATAAAACAGGGACACGTCCCCAAGGACTTCAAAATTGCAAGAGTGACCCCTCTGCACAAAAAGGGCAGCAAATTAGACCCAGGCAACTACCGCCCTGTTTCTATTCTTACCTCCATCTCGAAAGTCATGGAGAAAATAGCCTACGAACAGGTAAAAAAGTACCTGGCGGAAAAAAATCTAATCTACGAATTCCAATCTGGCTTCAGAACATCCCACTCCACTTACACATGCCTTCTCTATTTGAACGACCACATCAAACAAGAGGTGGACGCGGGCAAATACTGCGGCATGGTCATGCTGGACCTACAAAAGGCCTTCGACACTGTCAATCACTCCATTCTGATTAACAAGCTAAAAGCAATTGGTTTTGATAGTTTATCAGTGAGCTGGATGCAATCCTACCTTGAGGGGAGAGAACAGACGGTGGAGGTAAACGGTACTCTATCCCCCCCCCCCTCCCAGTGAGCTGTGGTGTTCCACAAGGAAGCATACTAGGACCGCTACTGTTCCTAATTTATGCAAATGACATGTCGTCAGCTTGTGACTGCAATTTGTTCTTGTTCGCGGACGACTCAGCCCTGCTGGTCTCTGACAAGAACAAGTTACAGGTTGAAAAACCCCTGAGCTCGGAACTCGGCAGAATCTGCACCTGGCTCGCTGATAACAAACTATCATCACACCTGGGTAAAACAGAGTCCATTCTCTTTGGATCAAATAACAAACTCAGCAAGACAGACGGCTTCTCAGTGGGTGACAATATTGTCACAAGGAAAGATGAAATTACATACCTAGGTTCCATCCTAGAGGCAAATCTTTCCTGTGACAAAATGGCATCCAAGGTAATAAAAATTGTCAACCAACAAACTAGATTCTTATACCGGATCTCCTCGCTGGTAAACAAGAATACCCTGAAGACTCTGGCAGGAGCACTCATTCAAGGGTACTACGACTATGCTTGCACCTCATGGTACCAAAGCACCTCAAAGGCACTAAAAACAAGATTACAAACATCACAAAACAAACTGGTCAGACTTCTACTTGACCTTACCCCTAGAACCCACCTCACCCCTGCCCACTTTGACTACGTAGGATGGCTTAGAGTAGACGACAGAGTACAGCAACTTGCAATGGGCCTGGTCTACAAGATACACTATATGACTAAGGTACCCATGTACATGTCAAAATACTTCCCAAAGGTCAGTGAATACCACGACCACAACACCAGAGGAAGCTCAACTAATCATGTTAAACCAATATTAGGCTCAAACAAGGGACTAAACATGTTTCGCAATTATGCCACATCAATGTGGAACGCCCTACCCAAAGCTGTAAAGGAATGTGAATCCCTACCCACATTCAAAACCGCTCTTAAAGAGCACCTACGGGAGGCTGCAATTCGAAACTGGCCACCGTAAATGTCCAAACCCCCCCACCCCCACCCCCTCCTAATAGACAGTCTCCTCCCCACCGCATGTATATATTCTCTCCCCACCGTATGTATATTTCTCTCCCACCCCCTTCTAATGTACAGTCCCCTCCCCATCATATGTATATACTCTATCAGGATCTATGGGTAACAGTACTGTATATTTGCATATCGTATATGTCACAAATGTAACAGTACTAAATACCTGTATGTCATGTATGTCCCTATGCCATAAATGTCATGTATGTTGTGTATGTCATAAATGTCACTATGAATTGAAAATGGGGGACCCTGATGTAAACAAGACAAACGTCTGCATCCCCTTAACAATTGTGTGTATTGAGCCGTACTGTATTGTACCCATTCTGCAATCTGTTAAATAAAGTTTTCATTCATTCATTCATTCATTCATTCATTCATTCATTCATTCATTCATTCATGAGTGAGTGAGTGAGTGAGTGACAGTGATACAATTAAACAATCCACAGATTCAGATTCCTCATAATTCATAATCCACAGTCCACGCATAAAGTCGCTTCAATTTATGCTTGAATGAAACACAATCCGGGCGCTCCGTTAAGCAAATACATCCACAGCCGAGAATATGAAACTAATCAGAGCCAAACGCCCGATATCCCCACAGGATTCACATTTGCAATGCTCCGCATTATTAAAATAACCACTTTTGTGTCGCGACGCGCGAGCGTCATATCCGTATAAATATGACGTGCATTATTTAGGACAAAGTAAATCTATACGCTGAATATGATTTATTATCAGCATTTTAGGTCTATTATTTTACATTTCAAAAGCCCCCTCTAGAAAAACGAAGCACAAAAACATAATTCAGAATGGGATCTAGACTGTGAGAATTTTTTCAGGAAGCGAGCTGCATTTCTTTGCGAGGGTGTGGCCATGCAGGTTATCGAGCTAACTGAACTAAACCCTGCTCTGGAGCAGGTTCAAACTTTCTGATATGTTGCCATAGCGATTTAGAAAAGCCGACGTCAGGGAACGGAAAGGTCTGGCTTAAGTCAAGCTATGCTGAAAATTATCCGGCTAACTCAGTTAGCCAGGTACGAGGAACAGGGCCCTGCTGTCATATCATACACACTATAATTAGGAATTAATTTCTTTACATAATAATAATAATAATAATAATAACTAGACAATTCCGCGCGGGGGAAATTGTGAAAGTGTGGGTGACGCCTGTGCACCGCCGGCCAACGGGGGAGAGGGTCTCTCGCGAGTCTCTATGACAAACGGTTCAAAGGATACAAAAAGGGGGCGTGGCCTAAGGATCGGGGGAGTGGTCAACATAGACCAATCAAAGAGGATATCCCTACTGAGTGCAACGACACAACCCGCAACACTATTACACTATTACACACTATTACACTATTACACACTATTACACACTATTACACACTATTACACTATTACACACTATTACACTATTACACACTATAACACTATTACACTATTACACACTATTACACTATTACACTATTACACACTATTACACTATTACACTATTACACACTATTACACACTATTACACTATTACACTATTACACACTATTACACTATTACACTATTACACTATTACACTATTACACACTATTACACTATTACACTATTACACACTATTACACTATTACACTATTACACACTATTACACTATTACACTATTACACACTATTACACTATTACACACTATTACACTATTACACACTATTACACACTATTACACTATTACACTATTACACACTATTACACTATTACACACTATTACACTATTACACACTATTACACATTATTACACTATTACACTATTACACACTATTACACACTATTACACTATTACACACTATTACACACTATTACACTATTACACACTATTACACTATTACACACTATTACACACTATTACACTATTACACACTATTACACTATTACACACTATTACACTATTACACTATTACACACTATTACACACTATTACACTATTACACTATTACACACTATTACACTATTACACACTATTACACACTATTACACTATTACACACTATTACACTATTACACTATTACACTATTACACACTATTACACACTATTACACTATTACACACTATTACACTATTACACTATTACACACTATTACACACTATTACACTATTACACACTATTACACACTATTACACTATTACACACTATTACACTATTACACTATTACACACTATTACACTATTACACTATTACACTATTACACACTATTACACTATTACACACTATTACACTATTACACACTATTACACTATTACACTATTACACACTATTACACTATTACACACTATTACACTATTACACTATTACACTATTACACTATTACACACTATTACACTATTACACACTATTACACTATTACACTATTACACACTATTACACACTATTACACTATTACACTATTACACACTACTACACTATTACACACTATTACACTATTACACTATTACACTATTACACACTATTACACTATTACACTATTACACACTATTACACTATTACACTATTACACACTATTACACACTATTACACACTATTACACTATTACACACTATTACACTATTACACACTATTACACTATTACACTATTACACACTATTACACTATTACACTATTACACACTATTACACTATTACACACTATTACACTATTACACTATTACACACTATTACACTATTACACACTATTACACTATTACACACTATTACACTATTACACTATTACACACTATTACACTATTACACACTATTACACTATTACACTATTACACACTATTACACTATTACACACTATTACACTATTACACTATTACACACTATTACACTATTACACTATTACACACTATTACACTATTACACACTATTACACTATTACACACTATTACACACTATTACACTATTACACTATTACACACTATTACACTATTACACACTATTACACTATTACACACTATTACACATTATTACACTATTACACTATTACACACTATTACACACTATAACACTATTACACACTATTACACACTATTACACTATTACACACTATTACACACTATTACACTATTACACACTATTACACTATTACACTATTACACACTATTACACTATTACACACTATTACACTATTACACACTATTACACTATTACACTATTACACACTATTACACACTATTACACAATTACACACTATTACACTATTACACTATTACACACTATTACACTATTACACACTATTACACTATTACACACTATTACACTATTACACTATTACACACTATTACACTATTACACACTATTACACTATTACACTATTACACACTATTACACTATTACACACTATTACACTATTACACACTATTACACTATTACACTATTACACACTATTACACTATTACACTATTACACACTATTACACTATTACACTATTACACACTATTACACTATTACACACTATTACACTATTACACTATTACACACTATTACACTATTACACACTATTACACTATTACACACTATTACACTATTACACACTATTACACTATTACACTATTACACACTATTACACTATTACACTATTACACTATTACACACTATTACACTATTACACTATTACACACTATTACACTATTAGACACTATTACACACTATTACACTATTACACTATTACACACTATTACACACTATTACACACTATTACACTATTACACACTATTACACTATTACACACTATTACACTATTACACACTATTACACTATTACACTATTACACAATATTACACTATTACACACTATTACACTATTACACACTATTACACTATTACACTATTACACACTATTACACACTATTACACTATTACACACTATTACACTATTACACCGAGTACAATGGCACAATCCGCAAGTCTCTACGACAAACGGTTCAAGAGATACACTGAGGGGGTGTGGCCTAAGGGGGCGTGGTCTAAGGATCGGGGGAGTGGTCAACATCGACCAATGAAAGGTGGTCAACATCGACCAATGGCACAATCCCCAAGTCTCTACGACAAACGGTTCAAGAGATACACTGAGGGGGTGTGGCCTAAGGGGGCGTGGTCTAAGGATCGGGGGAGTGGTCAACATCGACCAATGAAAGGTGGTCAACAGGGGGAGTGGTCAACATCGACCAATGAAAGGTGGTCAACATCGACCAATGGCACAATCCGCAAGTCTCTACGACAAACGGTTCAAGAGATACACTGAGGGGGTGTGGCCTAAGGGGCGTGGTCTAAGGATCGGGGGAGTGGTCAACATCGACCAATGAAAGGTGGTCAACATGGACCAATGAAAAATGAAAGAGGATATCCCTACTGAGTACAATGACACAACCCACAAGACAGAGGGCGCTGTCAGCAATTCAGTACTGCAACACAGTGATGGCCAATGATGGGTTAAGTGGATGATGTCATTGGCAGCTCAGCCACGAGCCACACAGCTGAACCAATCATGAGTGAGCCATGAGCCACACAGGTGAAGCAATCACTATGACTTGCATATTTTCTATCCAATGCATTTCTATGGAGGCAGATGCATGACTGCATTGTCACATTGATTAAAAGAAAACTATAAGAGATGAAGCGTTGTGACGCGCACATGAGCACTACAACGAGTAGGCGAAGGGTTGTGCGCGATATTGTGACATTCGTGCGATATTGTGGCACTCCTTCGGCGATCGGAACAGAAGGCTAAAAAATAGTGTGAAAAATGTGATTTCTAGAGGGCGATTGCATGGCGGTCAATGGGGAGGAGAACCTTCAAACAAATGGTCGTCAGTTGAGATAGAAATGTCCAATTCCATTTATTTTTCTTTTGTGAGCGGGATGACAGCCGTGTCATCGTTTTGATGTGTTTGTTTTATTTCTACGTCCAAAATTGAGATCACACTCGCAATTCACCCAAGGTAGGGGGAAAAAGATTATTTCAGCTGCTACACTCTAAAATGCAATGCATTCCCAATGGGACCGAAATTTTACCGTTTAAAGTCGATTCGTAGCCAGACGGTGCTGTGAAACTTTACGAGTTCGAATAGCACATCGAGTTGGAGCAAGCCGGTCGTTTTGATACCTTTCACGTGTATGGGGCGTGAACGCTCTGGCACGAGTGTGTTGGCAAAATCGGTGGAATAAAGAATAATAATAAAAAGAGTATGGATATGTATAGTGTGGGTGGCAACCTGGCGATGGTCATGCTGGACCTACAAAAGGCCTTCGACACTGTCAATCACTCCATTCTGATTAACAAGCTAAAAGCAATTGGTTTTGATAGTTTATCAGTGAGCTGGATGCAATCCTACCTTGAGGGGAGAGAACAGACGGTGGAGGTAAACGGTACTCTATCCCCCCCCCCCTCCCAGTGAGCTGTGGTGTTCCACAAGGAAGCATACTAGGACCGCTACTGTTCCTAATTTATGCAAATGACATGTCGTCAGCTTGTGACTGCAATTTGTTCTTGTTCGCGGACGACTCAGCCCTGCTGGTCTCTGACAAGAACAAGTTACAGGTTGAAAAACCCCTGAGCTCGGAACTCGGCAGA
This sequence comes from Notolepis coatsorum, assembly GCF_963971535.1. Classification (NCBI taxonomy): domain Eukaryota; kingdom Metazoa; phylum Chordata; class Actinopteri; order Aulopiformes; family Paralepididae; genus Notolepis; species Notolepis coatsorum. Next base: position 35,242,416 of record NC_140183.1, read on the forward strand.
ATCTGCACCTGGCTCGCTGATAACAAACTATCATCACACCTGGGTAAAACAGAGTCCATTCTCTTTGGATCAAATAACAAACTCAGCAAGACAGACGGCTTCTCAGTGGGTGACAATATTGTCACAAGGAAAGATGAAATTACATACCTAGGTTCCATCCTAGAGGCAAATCTTTCCTGTGACAAAATGGCATCCAAGGTAATAAAAATTGTCAACCAACAAACTAGATTCTTATACCGGATCTCCTCGCTGGTAAACAAGAATACCCTGAAGACTCTGGCAGGAGCACTCATTCAAGGGTACTACGACTATGCTTGCACCTCATGGTACCAAAGCACCTCAAAGGCGCTAAAAACAAGATTACAAACATCACAAAACAAACTGGTCAGACTTCTACTTGACCTTACCCCTAGAACCCACCTCACCCCTGCCCACTTTGACTACGTAGGATGGCTTAGAGTAGACGACAGAGTACAGCAACTTGCAATGGGCCTGGTCTACAAGATACACTATATGACTAAGGTACCCATGTACATGTCAAAATACTTCCCAAAGGTCAGTGAATACCACGACCACAACACCAGAGGAAGCTCAACTAATCATGTTAAACCAATATTAGGCTCAAACAAGGGACTAAACATGTTTCGCAATTATGCCACATCAATGTGGAACGCCCTACCCAAAGCTGTAAAGGAATGTGAATCCCTACCCACATTCAAAACCGCTCTTAAAGAGCACCTACGGGAGGCTGCAATTCGAAACTGGCCACCGTAAATGTCCAAACCCCCCCACCCCCACCCCCTCCTAATAGACAGTCTCCTCCCCACCGCATGTATATATTCTCTCCCCACCGTATGTATATTTCTCTCCCACCCCCTTCTAATGTACAGTCCCCTCCCCATCATATGTATATACTCTATCAGGATCTATGGGTAACAGTACTGTATATTTGCATATCGTATATGTCACAAATGTAACAGTACTAAATACCTGTATGTCATGTATGTCCCTATGCCATAAATGTCATGTATGTTGTGTATGTCATAAATGTCACTATGAATTGAAAATGGGGGACCCTGATGTAAACAAGACAAACGTCTGCATCCCCTTAACAATTGTGTGTATTGAGCCGTACTGTATTGTACCCATTCTGCAATCTGTTAAATAAAGTTTTCATTCATTCATTCATTCATTCATTCATTCATTCATTCATTCATTCATTCATTCATGAGTGAGTGAGTGAGTGACAGTGATACAATTAAACAATCCACAGATTCAGATTCCTCATAATTCATAATCCACAGTCCACGCATAAAGTCGCTTCAATTTATGCTTGAATGAAACACAATCCGGGCGCTCCGTTAAGCAAATACATCCACAGCCGAGAATATGAAACTAATCAGAGCCAAACGCCCGATATCCCCACAGGATTCACATTTGCAATGCTCCGCATTATTAAAATAACCACTTTTGTGTCGCGACGCGCGAGCGTCATATCCGTATAAATATGACGTGCATTATTTAGGACAAAGTAAATCTATACGCTGAATATGATTTATTATCAGCATTTTAGGTCTATTATTTTACATTTCAAAAGCCCCCTCTAGAAAAACGAAGCACAAAAACATAATTCAGAATGGGATCTAGACTGTGAGAATTTTTTCAGGAAGCGAGCTGCATTTCTTTGCGAGGGTGTGGCCATGCAGGTTATCGAGCTAACTGAACTAAACCCTGCTCTGGAGCAGGTTCAAACTTTCTGATATGTTGCCATAGCGATTTAGAAAAGCCGACGTCAGGGAACGGAAAGGTCTGGCTTAAGTCAAGCTATGCTGAAAATTATCCGGCTAACTCAGTTAGCCAGGTACGAGGAACAGGGCCCTGCTGTCATATCATACACACTATAATTAGGAATTAATTTCTTTACATAATAATAATAATAATAATAATAACTAGACAATTCCGCGCGGGGGAAATTGTGAAAGTGTGGGTGACGCCTGTGCACCGCCGGCCAACGGGGGAGAGGGTCTCTCGCGAGTCTCTATGACAAACGGTTCAAAGGATACAAAAAGGGGGCGTGGCCTAAGGATCGGGGGAGTGGTCAACATAGACCAATCAAAGAGGATATCCCTACTGAGTGCAACGACACAACCCGCAACACTATTACACTATTACACACTATTACACTATTACACACTATTACACACTATTACACACTATTACACTATTACACACTATTACACTATTACACACTATAACACTATTACACTATTACACACTATTACACTATTACACTATTACACACTATTACACTATTACACACTATTACACACTATTACACTATTACACTATTACACACTATTACACTATTACACTATTACACTATTACACTATTACACACTATTACACTATTACACTATTACACACTATTACACTATTACACTATTACACACTATTACACTATTACACTATTACACACTATTACACTATTACACACTATTACACTATTACACACTATTACACACTATTACACTATTACACTATTACACACTATTACACTATTACACACTATTACACTATTACACACTATTACACATTATTACACTATTACACTATTACACACTATTACACACTATTACACTATTACACACTATTACACACTATTACACTATTACACACTATTACACTATTACACACTATTACACACTATTACACTATTACACACTATTACACTATTACACACTATTACACTATTACACTATTACACACTATTACACACTATTACACTATTACACTATTACACACTATTACACTATTACACACTATTACACACTATTACACTATTACACACTATTACACTATTACACTATTACACTATTACACACTATTACACACTATTACACTATTACACACTATTACACTATTACACTATTACACACTATTACACACTATTACACTATTACACACTATTACACACTATTACACTATTACACACTATTACACTATTACACTATTACACACTATTACACTATTACACTATTACACTATTACACACTATTACACTATTACACACTATTACACTATTACACACTATTACACTATTACACTATTACACACTATTACACTATTACACACTATTACACTATTACACTATTACACTATTACACTATTACACTATTACACACTATTACACTATTACACACTATTACACTATTACACTATTACACACTATTACACACTATTACACTATTACACTATTACACACTATTACACTATTACACACTATTACACTATTACACTATTACACTATTACACACTATTACACTATTACACTATTACACACTATTACACTATTACACTATTACACTATTACACACTATTACACACTATTACACACTATTACACTATTACACACTATTACACTATTACACACTATTACACTATTACACTATTACACACTATTACACTATTACACTATTACACACTATTACACTATTACACACTATTACACTATTACACTATTACACACTATTACACTATTACACACTATTACACTATTACACACTATTACACTATTACACTATTACACACTATTACACTATTACACACTATTACACTATTACACTATTACACACTATTACACTATTACACACTATTACACTATTACACTATTACACACTATTACACTATTACACTATTACACACTATTACACTATTACACACTATTACACTATTACACACTATTACACACTATTACACTATTACACTATTACACACTATTACACTATTACACACTATTACACTATTACACACTATTACACATTATTACACTATTACACTATTACACACTATAACACTATTACACACTATTACACACTATTACACTATTACACACTATTACACACTATTACACTATTACACACTATTACACTATTACACTATTACACACTATTACACTATTACACACTATTACACTATTACACACTATTACACTATTAGACACTATTACACACTATTACACTATTACACTATTACACACTATTACACACTATTACACTATTACACACTATTACACTATTACACACTATTACACTATTACACACTATTACACTATTACACTATTACACAATATTACACTATTACACACTATTACACTATTACACACTATTACACTATTACACTATTACACACTATTACACACTATTACACTATTACACACTATTACACTATTACACCGAGTACAATGGCACAATCCGCAAGTCTCTACGACAAACGGTTCAAGAGATACACTGAGGGGGTGTGGCCTAAGGGGGCGTGGTCTAAGGATCGGGGGAGTGGTCAACATCGACCAATGAAAGGTGGTCAACATCGACCAATGGCACAATCCCCAAGTCTCTACGACAAACGGTTCAAGAGATACACTGAGGGGGTGTGGCCTAAGGGGGCGTGGTCTAAGGATCGGGGGAGTGGTCAACATCGACCAATGAAAGGTGGTCAACAGGGGGAGTGGTCAACATCGACCAATGAAAGGTGGTCAACATCGACCAATGGCACAATCCGCAAGTCTCTACGACAAACGGTTCAAGAGATACACTGAGGGGGTGTGGCCTAAGGGGGCGTGGTCTAAGGATCGGGGGAGTGGTCAACATCGACCAATGAAAGGTGGTCAACATGGACCAATGAAAAATGAAAGAGGATATCCCTACTGAGTACAATGACACAACCCACAAGACAGAGGGCGCTGTCAGCAATTCAGTACTGCAACACAGTGATGGCCAATGATGGGTTAAGTGGATGATGTCATTGGCAGCTCAGCCACGAGCCACACAGCTGAACCAATCATGAGTGAGCCATGAGCCACACAGGTGAAGCAATCACTATGACTTGCATATTTTCTATCCAATGCATTTCTATGGAGGCAGATGCATGACTGCATTGTCACATTGATTAAAAGAAAACTATAAGAGATGAAGCGTTGTGACGCGCACATGAGCACTACAACGAGTAGGCGAAGGGTTGTGCGCGATATTGTGACATTCGTGCGATATTGTGGCACTCCTTCGGCGATCGGAACAGAAGGCTAAAAAATAGTGTGAAAAATGTGATTTCTAGAGGGCGATTGCATGGCGGTCAATGGGGAGGAGAACCTTCAAACAAATGGTCGTCAGTTGAGATAGAAATGTCCAATTCCATTTATTTTTCTTTTGTGAGCGGGATGACAGCCGTGTCATCGTTTTGATGTGTTTGTTTTATTTCTACGTCCAAAATTGAGATCACACTCGCAATTCACCCAAGGTAGGGGGAAAAAGATTATTTCAGCTGCTACACTCTAAAATGCAATGCATTCCCAATGGGACCGAACTTTTACCGTTTAAAGTCGATTCGTAGCCAGACGGTGCGGTGAAACTTTACGAGTTCGAATAGCACATCGAGTTGGAGCAAGCCGGTCGTTTTGATACCTTTCACGTGTATGGGGCGTGAACGCTCTGGCACGAGTGTGTTGGCAAAATCGGTGGAATAAAGAATAATAATAAAAAGAGTATGGATATGTATAGTGTGGGTGGCAACCTGGCGATGGTCATGCTGGACCTACAAAAGGCCTTCGACACTGTCAATCACTCCATTCTGATTAACAAGCTAAAAGCAATTGGTTTTGATAGTTTATCAGTGAGCTGGATGCAATCCTACCTTGAGGGGAGAGAACAGACGGTGGAGGTAAACGGTACTCTATCCCCCCCCCCTCCCAGTGAGCTGTGGTGTTCCACAAGGAAGCATACTAGGACCGCTACTGTTCCTAATTTATGCAAATGACATGTCGTCAGCTTGTGACTGCAATTTGTTCTTGTTCGCGGACGACTCAGCCCTGCTGGTCTCTGACAAGAACAAGTTACAGGTTGAAAAACCCCTGAGCTCGGAACTCGGCAGAATCTGCACCTGGCTCGCTGATAACAAACTATCATCACACCTGGGTAAAACAGAGTCCATTCTCTTTGGATCAAATAACAAACTCAGCAAGACAGACGGCTTCTCAGTGGGTGACAATATTGTCACAAGGAAAGATGAAATTACATACCTAGGTTCCATCCTAGAGGCAAATCTTTCCTGTGACAAAATGGCATCCAAGGTAATAAAAATTGTCAACCAACAAACTAGATTCTTATACCGGATCTCCTCGCTGGTAAACAAGAATACCCTGAAGACTCTGGCAGGAGCACTCATTCAAGGGTACTACGACTATGCTTGCACCTCATGGTACCAAAGCACCTCAAAGGCGCTAAAAACAAGATTACAAACATCACAAAACAAACTGGTCAGACTTCTACTTGACCTTACCCCTAGAACCCACCTCACCCCTGCCCACTTTGACTACGTAGGATGGCTTAGAGTAGACGACAGAGTACAGCAACTTGCAATGGGCCTGGTCTACAAGATACACTATATGACTAAGGTACCCATGTACATGTCAAAATACTTCCCAAAGGTCAGTGAATACCACGACCACAACACCAGAGGAAGCTCAACTAATCATGTTAAACCAATATTAGGCTCAAACAAGGGACTAAACATGTTTCGCAATTATGCCACATCAATGTGGAACGCCCTACCCAAAGCTGTAAAGGAATGTGAATCCCTACCCACATTCAAAACCGCTCTTAAAGAGCACCTACGGGAGGCTGCAATTCGAAACTGGCCACCGTAAATGTCCAAACCCCCCCACCCCCACCCCCTCCTAATAGACAGTCTCCTCCCCACCGCATGTATATATTCTCTCCCCACCGTATGTATATTTCTCTCCCACCCCCTTCTAATGTACAGTCCCCTCCCCATCATATGTATATACTCTATCAGGATCTATGGGTAACAGTACTGTATATTTGCATATCGTATATGTCACAAATGTAACAGTACTAAATACCTGTATGTCATGTATGTCCCTATGCCATAAATGTCATGTATGTTGTGTATGTCATAAATGTCACTATGAATTGAAAATGGGGGACCCTGATGTAAACAAGACAAACGTCTGCATCCCCTTAACAATTGTGTGTATTGAGCCGTACTGTATTGTACCCATTCTGCAATCTGTTAAATAAAGTTTTCATTCATTCATTCATTCATTCATTCATTCATTCATTCATTCATTCATTCATTCATTCATGAGTGAGTGAGTGAGTGACAGTGATACAATTAAACAATCCACAGATTCAGATTCCTCATAATTCATAATCCACAGTCCACGCATAAAGTCGCTTCAATTTATGCTTGAATGAAACACAATCCGGGCGCTCCGTTAAGCAAATACATCCACAGCCGAGAATATGAAACTAATCAGAGCCAAACGCCCGATATCCCCACAGGATTCACATTTGCAATGCTCCGCATTATTAAAATAACCACTTTTGTGTCGCGACGCGCGAGCGTCATATCCGTATAAATATGACGTGCATTATTTAGGACAAAGTAAATCTATACGCTGAATATGATTTATTATCAGCATTTTAGGTCTATTATTTTACATTTCAAAAGCCCCCTCTAGAAAAACGAAGCACAAAAACATAATTCAGAATGGGATCTAGACTGTGAGAATTTTTTCAGGAAGCGAGCTGCATTTCTTTGCGAGGGTGTGGCCATGCAGGTTATCGAGCTAACTGAACTAAACCCTGCTCTGGAGCAGGTTCAAACTTTCTGATATGTTGCCATAGCGATTTAGAAAAGCCGACGTCAGGGAACGGAAAGGTCTGGCTTAAGTCAAGCTATGCTGAAAATTATCCGGCTAACTCAGTTAGCCAGGTACGAGGAACAGGGCCCTGCTGTCATATCATACACACTATAATTAGGAATTAATTTCTTTACATAATAATAATAATAATAATAATAACTAGACAATTCCGCGCGGGGGAAATTGTGAAAGTGTGGGTGACGCCTGTGCACCGCCGGCCAACGGGGGAGAGGGTCTCTCGCGAGTCTCTATGACAAACGGTTCAAAGGATACAAAAAGGGGGCGTGGCCTAAGGATCGGGGGAGTGGTCAACATAGACCAATCAAAGAGGATATCCCTACTGAGTGCAACAACACAACCCGCAACACTATTACACTATTACACACTATTACACTATTACACACTATTACACACTATTACACACTATTACACTATTACACACTATTACACTATTACACACTATAACACTATTACACTATTACACACTATTACACTATTACACTATTACACACTATTACACTATTACACACTATTACACACTATTACACTATTACACTATTACACACTATTACACTATTACACTATTACACTATTACACTATTACACACTATTACACTATTACACTATTACACACTATTACACTATTACACTATTACACACTATTACACTATTACACTATTACACACTATTACACTATTACACACTATTACACTATTACACACTATTACACACTATTACACTATTACACTATTACACACTATTACACTATTACACACTATTACACTATTACACACTATTACACATTATTACACTATTACACTATTACACACTATTACACACTATTACACTATTACACACTATTACACTATTACACACTATTACACTATTACACTATTACACACTATTACACACTATTACACTATTACACTATTACACACTATTACACTATTACACACTATTACACACTATTACACTATTACACACTATTACACTATTACACTATTACACTATTACACACTATTACACACTATTACACTATTACACACTATTACACTATTACACTATTACACACTATTACACACTATTACACTATTACACACTATTACACTATTACACACTATTACACTATTACACTATTACACACTATTACACTATTACACTATTACACTATTACACACTATTACACTATTACACACTATTACACTATTACACACTATTACACTATTACACTATTACACACTATTACACTATTACACACTATTACACTATTACACTATTACACTATTACACTATTACACACTATTACACTATTACACACTATTACACTATTACACTATTACACACTATTACACACTATTACACTATTACACTATTACACACTATTACACTATTACACACTATTACACTATTACACTATTACACTATTACACACTATTACACTATTACACTATTACACACTATTACACTATTACACTATTACACTATTACACACTATTACACACTATTACACTATTACACTATTACACACTATTACACTATTACACACTATTACACTATTACACTATTACACACTATTACACTATTACACTATTACACACTATTACACTATTACACACTATTACACTATTACACTATTACACACTATTACACTATTACACACTATTACACTATTACACACTATTACACTATTACACTATTACACACTATTACACTATTACACACTATTACACTATTACACTATTACACACTATTACACTATTACACACTATTACACTATTACACTATTACACACTATTACACTATTACACTATTACACACTATTACACTATTACACACTATTACACTATTACACACTATTACACACTATTACACTATTACACTATTACACACTATTACACTATTACACACTATTACACTATTACACACTATTACACATTATTACACTATTACACTATTACACACTATAACACTATTACACACTATTACACACTATTACACTATTACACACTATTACACACTATTACACTATTACACACTATTACACTATTACACTATTACACACTATTACACTATTACACACTATTACACTATTACACTATTACACACTATTACACACTATTACACAATTACACACTATTACACTATTACACTATTACACACTATTACACTATTACACACTATTACACTATTACACTATTACACACTATTACACTATTACACTATTACACACTATTACACTATTACACACTATTACACTATTACACTATTACACACTATTACACTATTACACACTATTACACTATTACACACTATTACACTATTACACTATTACACACTATTACACTATTACACTATTACACACTATTACACTATTACACTATTACACACTATTACACTATTACACACTATTACACTATTACACTATTACACACTATTACACTATTACACACTATTACACTATTACACACTATTACACTATTACACACTATTACACTATTACACACTATTACACTATTACACTATTACACTATTACACACTATTACACTATTACACTATTACACACTATTACACTATTACACTATTACACACTATTACACTATTAGACACTATTACACACTATTACACTATTACACTATTACACACTATTACACACTATTACACACTATTACACTATTACACACTATTACACTATTACACACTATTACACTATTACACACTATTACACTATTACACTATTACACAATATTACACTATTACACACTATTACACTATTACACACTATTACACTATTACACTATTACACACTATTACACACTATTACACTATTACACACTATTACACTATTACACCGAGTACAATGGCACAATCCGCAAGTCTCTACGACAAACGGTTCAAGAGATACACTGAGGGGGTGTGGCCTAAGGGGGCGTGGTCTAAGGATCGGGGGAGTGGTCAACATCGACCAATGAAAGGTGGTCAACATCGACCAATGGCACAATCCCCAAGTCTCTACGACAAACGGTTCAAGAGATACACTGAGGGGGTGTGGCCTAAGGGGGCGTGGTCTAAGGATCGGGGGAGTGGTCAACATCGACCAATGAAAGGTGGTCAACAGGGGGAGTGGTCAACATCGACCAATGAAAGGTGGTCAACATCGACCAATGGCACAATCCGCAAGTCTCTACGACAAACGGTTCAAGAGATACACTGAGGGGGTGTGGCCTAAGGGGGCGTGGTCTAAGGATCGGGGGAGTGGTCAACATCGACCAATGAAAGGTGGTCAACATGGACCAATGAAAAATGAAAGAGGATATCCCTACTGAGTACAATGACACAACCCACAAGACAGAGGGCGCTGTCAGCAATTCAGTACTGCAACACAGTGATGGCCAATGATGGGTTAAGTGGATGATGTCATTGGCAGCTCAGCCACGAGCCACACAGCTGAACCAATCATGAGTGAGCCATGAGCCACACAGGTGAAGCAATCACTATGACTTGCATATTTTCTATCCAATGCATTTCTATGGAGGCAGATGCATGACTGCATTGTCACATTGATTAAAAGAAAACTATAAGAGATGAAGCGTTGTGACGCGCACATGAGCACTACAACGAGTAGGCGAAGGGTTGTGCGCGATATTGTGACATTCGTGCGATATTGTGGCACTCCTTCGGCGATCGGAACAGAAGGCTAAAAAATAGTGTGAAAAATGTGATTTCTAGAGGGCGATTGCATGGCGGTCAATGGGGAGGAGAACCTTCAAACAAATGGTCGTCAGTTGAGATAGAAATGTCCAATTCCATTTATTTTTCTTTTGTGAGCGGGATGACAGCCGTGTCATCGTTTTGATGTGTTTGTTTTATTTCTACGTCCAAAATTGAGATCACACTCGCAATTCACCCAAGGTAGGGGGAAAAAGATTATTTCAGCTGCTACACTCTAAAATGCAATGCATTCCCAATGGGACCGAAATTTTACCGTTTAAAGTCGATTCGTAGCCAGACGGTGCGGTGAAACTTTACGAGTTCGAATAGCACATCGAGTTGGAGCAAGCCGGTCGTTTTGATACCTTTCACGTGTATGGGGCGTGAACGCTCTGGCACGAGTGTGTTGGCAAAATCGGTGGAATAAAGAATAATAATAAAAAGAGTATGGATATGTATAGTGTGGGTGGCAACCTGGCGATGGTCATGCTGGACCTACAAAAGGCCTTCGACACTGTCAATCACTCCATTCTGATTAACAAGCTAAAAGCAATTGGTTTTGATAGTTTATCAGTGAGCTGGATGCAATCCTACCTTGAGGGGAGAGAACAGACGGTGGAGGTAAACGGTACTCTATCCCCCCCCCCTCCCAGTGAGCTGTGGTGTTCCACAAGGAAGCATACTAGGACCGCTACTGTTCCTAATTTATGCAAATGACATGTCGTCAGCTTGTGACTGCAATTTGTTCTTGTTCGCGGACGACTCAGCCCTGCTGGTCTCTGACAAGAACAAGTTACAGGTTGAAAAACCCCTGAGCTCGGAACTCGGCAGAATCTGCACCTGGCTCGCTGATAACAAACTATCATCACACCTGGGTAAAACAGAGTCCATTCTCTTTGGATCAAATAACAAACTCAGCAAGACAGACGGCTTCTCAGTGGGTGACAATATTGTCACAAGGAAAGATGAAATTACATACCTAGGTTCCATCCTAGAGGCAAATCTTTCCTGTGACAAAATGGCATCCAAGGTAATAAAAATTGTCAACCAACAAACTAGATTCTTATACCGGATCTCCTCGCTGGTAAACAAGAATACCCTGAAGACTCTGGCAGGAGCACTCATTCAAGGGTACTACGACTATGCTTGCACCTCATGGTACCAAAGCACCTCAAAGGCGCTAAAAACAAGATTACAAACATCACAAAACAAACTGGTCAGACTTCTACTTGACCTTACCCCTAGAACCCACCTCACCCCTGCCCACTTTGACTACGTAGGATGGCTTAGAGTAGACGACAGAGTACAGCAACTTGCAATGGGCCTGGTCTACAAGATACACTATATGACTAAGGTACCCATGTACATGTCAAAATACTTCCCAAAGGTCAGTGAATACCACGACCACAACACCAGAGGAAGCTCAACTAATCATGTTAAACCAATATTAGGCTCAAACAAGGGACTAAACATGTTTCGCAATTATGCCACATCAATGTGGAACGCCCTACCCAAAGCTGTAAAGGAATGTGAATCCCTACCCACATTCAAAACCGCTCTTAAAGAGCACCTACGGGAGGCTGCAATTCGAAACTGGCCACCGTAAATGTCCAAACCCCCCCACCCCCACCCCCTCCTAATAGACAGTCTCCTCCCCACCGCATGTATATATTCTCTCCCCACCGTATGTATATTTCTCTCCCACCCCCTTCTAATGTACAGTCCCCTCCCCATCATATGTATATACTCTATCAGGATCTATGGGTAACAGTACTGTATATTTGCATATCGTATATGTCACAAATGTAACAGTACTAAATACCTGTATGTCATGTATGTCCCTATGCCATAAATGTCATGTATGTTGTGTATGTCATAAATGTCACTATGAATTGAAAATGGGGGACCCTGATGTAAACAAGACAAACGTCTGCATCCCCTTAACAATTGTGTGTATTGAGCCGTACTGTATTGTACCCATTCTGCAATCTGTTAAATAAAGTTTTCATTCATTCATTCATTCATTCATTCATTCATTCATTCATTCATTCATTCATTCATTCATTCATTCATGAGTGAGTGAGTGAGTGACAGTGATACAATTAAACAATCCACAGATTCAGATTCCTCATAATTCATAATCCACAGTCCACGCATAAAGTCGCTTCAATTTATGCTTGAATGAAACACAATCCGGGCGCTCCGTTAAGCAAATACATCCACAGCCGAGAATATGAAACTAATCAGAGCCAAACGCCCGATATCCCCACAGGATTCACATTTGCAATGCTCCGCATTATTAAAATAACCACTTTTGTGTCGCGACGCGCGAGCGTCATATCCGTATAAATATGACGTGCATTATTTAGGACAAAGTAAATCTATACGCTGAATATGATTTATTATCAGCATTTTAGGTCTATTATTTTACATTTCAAAAGCCCCCTCTAGAAAAACGAAGCACAAAAACATAATTCAGAATGGGATCTAGACTGTGAGAATTTTTTCAGGAAGCGAGCTGCATTTCTTTGCGAGGGTGTGGCCATGCAGGTTATCGAGCTAACTGAACTAAACCCTGCTCTGGAGCAGGTTCAAACTTTCTGATATGTTGCCATAGCGATTTAGAAAAGCCGACGTCAGGGAACGGAAAGGTCTGGCTTAAGTCAAGCTATGCTGAAAATTATCCGGCTAACTCAGTTAGCCAGGTACGAGGAACAGGGCCCTGCTGTCATATCATACACACTATAATTAGGAATTAATTTCTTTACATAATAATAATAATAATAATAATAACTAGACAATTCCGCGCGGGGGAAATTGTGAAAGTGTGGGTGACGCCTGTGCACCGCCGGCCAACGGGGGAGAGGGTCTCTCGCGAGTCTCTATGACAAACGGTTCAAAGGATACAAAAAGGGGGCGTGGCCTAAGGATAGGGGGAGTGGTCAACATAGACCAATCAAAGAGGATATCCCTACTGAGTGCAACGACACAACCCGCAACACTATTACACTATTACACACTATTACACTATTACACACTATTACACACTATTACACACTATTACACTATTACACACTATTACACTATTACACACTATAACACTATTACACTATTACACACTATTACACTATTACACTATTACACACTATTACACTATTACACACTATTACACACTATTACACTATTACACTATTACACACTATTACACTATTACACTATTACACTATTACACTATTACACACTATTACACTATTACACTATTACACACTATTACACTATTACACTATTACACACTATTACACTATTACACTATTACACACTATTACACTATTACACACTATTACACTATTACACACTATTACACACTATTACACTATTACACTATTACACACTATTACACTATTACACACTATTACACTATTACACACTATTACACATTATTACACTATTACACTATTACACACTATTACACACTATTACACTATTACACACTATTACACACTATTACACTATTACACACTATTACACTATTACACACTATTACACACTATTACACTATTACACACTATTACACTATTACACACTATTACACTATTACACTATTACACACTATTACACACTATTACACTATTACACTATTACACACTATTACACTATTACACACTATTACACACTATTACACTATTACACACTATTACACTATTACACTATTACACTATTACACACTATTACACACTATTACACTATTACACACTATTACACTATTACACTATTACACACTATTACACACTATTACACTATTACACACTATTACACACTATTACACTATTACACACTATTACACTATTACACTATTACACACTATTACACTATTACACTATTACACACTATTACACTATTACACACTATTACACTATTACACACTATTACACACTATTACACTATTACACACTATTACACTATTACACACTATTACACTATTACACTATTACACTATTACACACTATTACAATATTACACACTATTACACTATTACACTATTACACACTATTACACACTATTACACTATTACACTATTACACACTATTACACTATTACACACTATTACACTATTACACTATTACACTATTACACACTATTACACTATTACACTATTACACACTATTACACTATTACACTATTACACTATTACACACTATTACACACTATTACACTATTACACACTATTACACTATTACACACTATTACACTATTACACTATTACACACTATTACACTATTACACTATTACACACTATTACACTATTACACACTATTACACTATTACACTATTACACACTATTACACTATTACACACTATTACACTATTACACACTATTACACTATTACACTATTACACACTATTACACTATTACACACTATTACACTATTACACTATTACACACTATTACACTATTACACACTATTACACTATTACACTATTACACACTATTACACTATTACACTATTACACACTATTACACTATTACACACTATTACACTATTACACACTATTACACACTATTACACTATTACACTATTACACACTATTACACTATTACACACTATTACACTATTACACACTATTACACATTATTACACTATTACACTATTACACACTATAACACTATTACACACTATTACACACTATTACACTATTACACACTATTACACACTATTACACTATTACACACTATTACACTATTACACTATTACACACTATTACACTATTACACACTATTACACTATTACACACTATTACACTATTACACTATTACACACTATTACACACTATTACACAATTACACACTATTACACTATTACACTATTACACACTATTACACTATTACACACTATTACACTATCACACTATTACACTATTACACTATTACACTATTACACACTATTACACTATTACACACTATTACACTATTACACTATTACACACTATTACACTATTACACACTATTACACTATTACACACTATTACACTATTACACTATTACACACTATTACACTATTACACTATTACACACTATTACACTATTACACTATTACACACTATTACACTATTACACACTATTACACTATTACACTATTACACACTATTACACTATTACACACTATTACACTATTACACACTATTACACTATTACACACTATTACACTATTACACTATTACACACTATTACACTATTACACTATTACACTATTACACACTATTACACTATTACACTATTACACACTATTACACTATTACACTATTACACACTATTACACTATTAGACACTATTACACACTATTACACTATTACACTATTACACACTATTACACACTATTACACACTATTACACTATTACACACTATTACACTATTACACACTATTACACTATTACACACTATTACACTATTACACTATTACACAATATTACACTATTACACACTATTACACTATTACACACTATTACACTATTACACTATTACACACTATTACACACTATTACACTATTACACACTATTACACTATTACACCGAGTACAATGGCACAATCCGCAAGTCTCTACGACAAACGGTTCAAGAGATACACTGAGGGGGTGTGGCCTAAGGGGGCGTGGTCTAAGGATCGGGGGAGTGGTCAACATCGACCAATGAAAGGTGGTCAACATCGACCAATGGCACAATCCCCAAGTCTCTACGACAAACGGTTCAAGAGATACACTGAGGGGGTGTGGCCTAAGGGGGCGTGGTCTAAGGATCGGGGGAGTGGTCAACATCGACCAATGAAAGGTGGTCAACAGGGGGAGTGGTCAACATCGACCAATGAAAGGTGGTCAACATCGACCAATGGCACAATCCGCAAGTCTCTACGACAAACGGTTCAAGAGATACACTGAGGGGGTGTGGCCTAAGGGGGCGTGGTCTAAGGATCGGGGGAGTGGTCAACATCGACCAATGAAAGGTGGTCAACATGGACCAATGAAAAATGAAAGAGGATATCCCTACTGAGTACAATGACACAACCCACAAGACAGAGGGCGCTGTCAGCAATTCAGTACTGCAACACAGTGATGGCCAATGATGGGTTAAGTGGATGATGTCATTGGCAGCTCAGCCACGAGCCACACAGCTGAACCAATCATGAGTGAGCCATGAGCCACACAGGTGAAGCAATCACTATGACTTGCATATTTTCTATCCAATGCATTTCTATGGAGGCAGATGCATGACTGCATTGTCACATTGATTAAAAGAAAACTATAAGAGATGAAGCGTTGTGACGCGCACATGAGCACTACAACGAGTAGGCGAAGGGTTGTGCGCGATATTGTGACATTCGTGCGATATTGTGGCACTCCTTCGGCGATCGGAACAGAAGGCTAAAAAATAGTGTGAAAAATGTGATTTCTAGAGGGCGATTGGATACACTGAGGGGGTGTGGCCTAAGGGGGCGTGGTCTAAGGATCGGGGGAGTGGTCAACATCGACCAATGAAAGGTGGTCAACAGGGGGAGTGGTCAACATCGACCAATGAAAGGTGGTCAACATCGACCAATGGCACAATCCGCAAGTCTCTACGACAAACGGTTCAAGAGATACACTGAGGGGGTGTGGCCTAAGGGGGCGTGGTCTAAGGATCGGGGGAGTGGTCAACATCGACCAATGAAAGGTGGTCAACATGGACCAATGAAAAATGAAAGAGGATATCCCTACTGAGTACAATGACACAACCCACAAGACAGAGGGCGCTGTCAGCAATTCAGTACTGCAACACAGTGATGGCCAATGATGGGTTAAGTGGATGATGTCATTGGCAGCTCAGCCACGAGCCACACAGCTGAACCAATCATGAGTGAGCCATGAGCCACACAGGTGAAGCAATCACTATGACTTGCATATTTTCTATCCAATGCATTTCTATGGAGGCAGATGCATGACTGCATTGTCACATTGATTAAAAGAAAACTATAAGAGATGAAGCGTTGTGACGCGCACATGAGCACTACAACGAGTAGGCGAAGGGTTGTGCGCGATATTGTGACATTCGTGCGATATTGTGGCACTCCTTCGGCGATCGGAACAGAAGGCTAAAAAATAGTGTGAAAAATGTGATTTCTAGAGGGCGATTGCATGGCGGTCAATGGGGAGGAGAACCTTCAAACAAATGGTCGTCAGTTGAGATAGAAATGTCCAATTCCATTTATTTTTCTTTTGTGAGCGGGATGACAGCCGTGTCATCGTTTTGATGTGTTTGTTTTATTTCTACGTCCAAAATTGAGATCACACTCGCAATTCACCCAAGGTAGGGGGAAAAAGATTATTTCAGCTGCTACACTCTAAAATGCAATGCATTCCCAATGGGACCGAAATTTTACCGTTTAAAGTCGATTCGTAGCCAGACGGTGCGGTGAAACTTTACGAGTTCGAATAGCACATCGAGTTGGAGCAAGCCGGTCGTTTTGATACCTTTCACGTGTATGGGGCGTGAACGCTCTGGCACGAGTGTGTTGGCAAAATCGGTGGAATAAAGAATAATAATAAAAAGAGTATGGATATGTATAGTGTGGGTGGCAACCTGGCTTCGCCAGGTCACCCACACTAATAATAATAATAATAATAATAAGGTTGGGTGGCGCAGCGGACATTGCACTCGTCACCAACGCAAGAGACACCAGGTTCGAATCCGGCTGTCAGCGTTGCCTCCGGCTTCAATTGGCCGGTTGCGGCGCCTGTACAGGTCGGTTGCGGCGCCTGCACAGCAAAGTCAGAAAAAATGGCGGGGGCAGTGTGAGCCTCCTACACGTTACTCCTCGCCAAATGAGAGTCTGCGCTGGCAGGTGAAAAGATGTGACAGGCTGCCTCCACATGTATCGGAGGGGACATGTGATGCAAGGCTTCTATCCTCCCTACAACCGGCCAGTGGGGGGCATATGCAAGCAACGATCAGGACAGGGGAGGGAGAATTGGCACAAGAGGTAAGAAAAATCACAGAAAAAAGGGAGGAGAAAAAAAGTAGATACATTTTTTTTATAATAATAATAATAATAATAATAATAATAATAATAATAATAATAATAATAATAATAATAATAATAATAATAATAATAATAATAATAATAATAATAATAATAATAATAATAATAATAATAATAATAATAATAATAATAATAATAATAATAATAATAATAATAATAATAATAATAATAATAATAATAATAATAATAATAATAATAATAATAATAATAATAATAATAATAATAATAATAATAATAATAATAATAATAATAATAATAATAATACTAATAATAATAATAATAATAATAATAATAATAATAATAATAATAATAATAATAATAATAATAATAATAATAATAATAATAATAATAATAATAATAATAATAATAATAATAATAATAAAAGTGATGCAGAGAATAAGAAAAATTGTCAAAACAATGCAGGTAATAAAACAATAACATTGATATAATTTACAATACAATAATCACAGTGTGGATGTAATGAGTGTAAAGTGGCAGAATGTATTAAAATAGCAGCATAAAC
This sequence comes from Notolepis coatsorum, assembly GCF_963971535.1. Classification (NCBI taxonomy): domain Eukaryota; kingdom Metazoa; phylum Chordata; class Actinopteri; order Aulopiformes; family Paralepididae; genus Notolepis; species Notolepis coatsorum. The sequence goes on from NC_140183.1 coordinate 35,262,435, forward strand.
ATACATTCATACAATCAAATATCTCTCATTTACAATATAATAATCACAGTGTGGATGTACTGACACATGAAACATATAAGCAAGCACGGAGGTCAAGGTGCAGGAAGGGGATCAGTGTCTTAAAGGAATAGTTGGGATTTTTGGACATAGGTGGTATGGAATCCTTGCTAGTAGTGTAGCGGATGAGATACCATTATATTAGCAATGCCCCCATTCAAAAGAAGTCCATGAAGCCATGGATTTTCCATTTACTCACAAATAATCGAGAAGCCAAACCATTCAAACGGTTTCTCAACTTAAAAAATAAAACTTGGAGCATTAAAGTATTTCCAAAGATTTTTGGGGGGGATTCTACTTTCACCATGGAGACATGCAAGAAGAAAAATAAAGGGGTTGCATTTCGACAGCAGGCCGACATCTAAACCCAATACAGGAACATTTTGAATAGACTAAAGGTCGTCTGTCTGGCAGGCCTGTTGCTTCAAGCTGCATGACTTTTCTAACATATTACATGACTCTCGCCTGTTCACAGTAAAAAAAAAAACATTCAGTGAAAAAACACATCACTGGGTTTATACCACGTTTACATTTAGGTTTTTATTATTTGATCTCATTCAGAGTGATAAAAAATGCGGGCAGTATTAACAATGATTTCAAATTCTGCTATGAGGATGTACAGAGAGCAAATCCCCAGTGTGGCGCAGGCAGGGGTGTAAAGTACTTGAGTAATTGTACTTCGTTACAGTACTGTTTTTGGGGATTTGTACTTTACTCGAGTATTATTAGGTTTGTATACTTTTACTCAATTACATTTCAGAGAAAAAAAACATACTTTTTTTTTACTCCTTACATTTAAAATGCAGACCTACAAAGTACAAATCTTTACTTTAATTAGTATATTTGTTTCTCTGGCCGAACTAACGTTAACGTTATTAATCCTGCGGCTGCACTTTATTTAAAAACAGCCAATCAAAACCCCATCAATGGAAAATTAACCCGCCCATACCCATGCTGATTGGTCCCTGTGCAAGACTAGAAAGCGGGGATCTTTGATTAAACACCTGCTATCAGAAGAATAGACAGTCAGAGTGACAAGCTCTTTTTTTTTTTACTTTTACTTTTTAGTACTACCTCGTAACTGCCGCCCCCAAAAGTGGCAATTTGTTTTACTTGAACTTGAGGACTGCATACTTTTGCAAACCAAAATACTATACTTTATACTTATAGCACATGCATGAGCCTGGTCTCATTCTGAAGATTCTGATACAATAAAGAAAATCACTTTTAGTGCTAATGAAATAGAGTAACATAGGTCTGAACTTGAGTTGTATAAAAACGTGTTACTCACATTTTTCTGTAGTAGTTGCAATATCCAAAAGTATATTTCCCAAAAAATGGGAATGGCTGGGAAAACACCCTGGGTCCATAGCCTGAAGTATTGTGTAGTACAGTGGTCACCAACCTTTTTAAGCCCAAGATCACTTTTTTTTTTTTGGTGAAGGCCAGATCTACCTATTGAAGCGTTGAGAGAAAAAGACAGCCAAGATTGTACTTTAAACTAAATTACTTTTATTTGCCTGTATTCTAATTACATGCAATGCTTTGGTCCAACATTAAAACGTCAAAGTAGAACTATTATGTACTTTCTCAGTCAGTGCTAAGTGCAGTCATCTTATGCAGCATCACTTTTCACATCAAAACAAAAGTAGAACTGTAATGTGGACTTTCTCATATTATTAACATTGACAAACATATTTACAATTAGCATTTTATAAAGTAGAACTGTAATGTGTACTTTCTCAGTCAGTGCTAAGTGCAGCATTACTTTTCACATCAAAACAAAAGTAGAACTGTAATGTGTACTTTCTCAGTCAGTGCTAAGTGCAGTCAGTGCTAAGAGCAGCATCATTTTCACATCAAAACAAAAGTAAAACTGTATGTATACTTTCTCAGTCAGTGCTAAGTGCAGCATCACTTTTCACATCAAAACAAAGATAGAACTGTAATGTGGACACTCAGGGTAAGATTTAAAAAAAATCAAGATCGACGGGTTGGTGACCACTGGTGTAGTACATGTCCAAATTTCCTAAAAATCCGTTCAGAAATGAGTGATTCGGAGCGATTTTGGTAAAGAAAAAGAAGAAAAAAGAGAGAGAAGAAAAAAAGCTCTGCAGAAAACCATTTCCTCATTGACTCCAATGCATTCGGCGGAAATGTCTCTTCCTGTTTGCGCTCGGGACTTTTCACCTAGATCCCTGATTTGCTCATCCCCACGTCGGGTAGCATTGGAAAGCCACACTCATTGGTTACAACCCTGTCCAATAATTTTCAAGATCGCCAAATGATTGACGGAGCTAGAGCGTCGGGAGTGGTATTCAAAAAAATAAAACGTGTACTCCGGCTGACGCCTCACATATCGGCATGTAACTCGAGAATCGCTGAACGGATTTTGTCGCCTGAAACGGCAATTGACAGGCAACAAATAGGGCTTTAATTCGATATATTGGGACCGCAATGGACATAAGGCTAAGGACTTTCTTGCGCTATCCTGATATATTTGTATACTGTATGCACCTGTGTATTGTATTTTATTATGTCAAATAAATGCAATCAATCAATCAATCATTCAAATATGCACAGCCGAGCCGCTAGAGGTCGCCAAAGTGGCGTGTTCCGGCGGCGGGCAAATCGTCCCTAAAACATCCCGGGGCCGGGTCGGTGCCAGTTAAGAGGTATATTTAAAAGTAGAAACTTTTTTTAACTTTTACTCAAGTGTGTTTTAGCCAGATACTCTGACTTTTACTTGAGTACGATTTTGAGACAGTACCCATACTTTCACTTAAGTATAATTTCTGGGTGCTTTTTACACCCCTGGGTGCAGGTAGCCTGAGCACAAGAAGGTATAGGAATAAAAGTAGCCTACAGTGAACAAGCACATAAGAGGACAAAACATTTAATCCAACAAATAAAGTGGACCAGATTAAATGGTACAGTATTAACGACAATCGACCGCCAACCATCGATCTGGTCTTGTTTCGAAATTGCGGACTCTGCTCTTGTGCTATTTCAGTCGCTTCCCTGTATTCCTCTAAGAATAGCTCTGGTACTCTGTTGGCCTGATTGAGACATGTTTGTTTGTTGGTGGGCTGAAGTCAAGAGTCCACTCAGAGACTCTTCAGCCAGGTGAGTTACAGTAATTGAAGGGTAGGGTCCTTTCTCAGGACCACATCTAGCAGTGGTGCACACGCCTGTACCGTCGACAATTAGATCAAACTGTCAGACTATGACGTTGCAGATCAAATATGACTCAAGATCCAGCAATGGCATAGCAATCTTACTGTTAAAATGCTGTCAGAAACATACTTTAGGTAGAAAAGAGATACATACACACATACACAGACATACAAGGTATTTTTAATGACTCGTTGAAGCAACAGGCCTGCCAGACAGATGACCTTAAGTCTATTCCAAATGTTCTTGTGTTGGGTTTATATGTCGGCCTGCTGTCGAAATGCAACCCCTTTATTTTTATTCTCGCATGTCTCCATGGTGAACGTAGAATCCCCCCCAAAAATCTTTGGAAATACTCCAAGTTTTATTTCTTAAGTTTTATTTTTAATGACTCGTTTCAAGAGGGAGGGTTCTTGTCGCAGCTCTTGTCTGTATCTATATATCGATCGATCATTCAGGGTTTACCTGAACCAGAGAAGTAACAAACGGTAAGCTCATCATTTTGGACCCCTAGTCCTATTTTGTATGGTATGTTCTTGAAGGGTAGGGTTCTTTCTCAGCACAATCCATGCTGTGCTTCATACTGGATACCTAGCTCATAGTTATTATTGTAAAGTGAATGTTACCACTGTAAAAAATACTCAAATGTGCACCCACAGTAAACTGCTTTGGGTGCACCGCAGAGCGGGTCTTAGGGCTTTCTGTATGTGCAGCTCCATTACTTTACATTTGTGGCTTACAAGCCAGAGCTGCGTGGTCCAGTATGAGGAACAGTAGAGATTGTTCTGATTGTTCGTATGGATCAACAGCATCGTTAGTAAACATATAGCAGCAGGGGTCCAACATTCTGATTTTACACCTTAACCCAGTAGGGCCCACGGCCACCGTGACACAGGTGTCACACGTACTTTACATGTCCTGGAAATGTCCATTAAAGCTTTTTTCTTGATTTTACCTCATGAAGTCCTAAAGGGACACCAGTGGAACATCCTGTTGGGGTCATGTGACAGATCATGTGATGTTGTGCTCCCATAAACCACCGTTCCACAATGATGACTGATGGTGGTGACTAAATTACAGAAGTAGCTAGCATTCAAAAGCTAGATTTTTGTTGCTAAAAGGTAAGATTTGCCCATTTAAGAATTATAATGCTTACATAACATGGTCTTTATGATATATAACCTGTTGTGAACACATTTCTTGAATAAAATGATAAAGAAAACAATTGATAAAAATCACTGAAATGAATGAAAATTTGCTGTGACACATGTCACAATGCGAACAATTATTATGATCTGCTCAGTTAATTTGTCTGATTCAATGATATTTAGTTAATATATTTTATATTGCTCAAATGTTCAATTGTTCAAAGCATATTAAAACAAATATCAGTCATATTTCAATGTAGTACCCTGTAGTCAGTGGCGTTGCGCAATATGTCGGGGCTCCCCCGCAGGTCAGACCATGGGGCCCCACCCACTCCCCTAAATCAATAATAAAGTGAGATGGGATAGACATCGCGGCCACTTAAAGCTTTTTTTTAATTTTTTTTATGTTTATTTTCAGGCATCATTCATTGACAAAAACAAGTGGCTTTGTATTTGTTGTAACATGAAGGTATTGTAGAACGTTATAGCCATGCTGTAAGTTCACATAACATAATTCTGTATAAAAGAAAAGTATAGCCTACAAAAAAATAAATAAAACACATCCCATTGCTACATAGTAGAGGATGCAGTCAGGAGCTGCTTTCTATTGTATAGGCCTATTATTTTATACGAGCACGTCTCCTGGCATTCTTCTGCGCAAAGTCCTGTAGAACACTCTTTAAATAATAGACTGCGCGCGCGTCGGCTCTCAATACTAGAAACGTTAATAATAATAATAATAATAATAATAGCTTCGAATTCTCTCGCTCTCATTTGGCAGCATGTGTCGTTTATGATACGAGGAAACATAATCTGACCATTGACGCACAAATAGCATCTGATAGTTTTACGAGAGTTGGGGTTTTGGACCAAGGTCCTAACCAGAATAACTACACTAACACTGGCCTCTCGCAACTCTGCTTTCCGGAGTCAGTGACACAACATAGCAGGGAGGGGGGGGCCCCCGCCCTCTGCGCGAGATGCATCCAGCTGCAGCCCCGCAGAACCATACTGGGCTCCTCCCACTGCCACACTGCGCCATGTTCCCGCACATTACGAAATCTAAGAGGATAGCCTACAGTGGGGGCGGGGCCCCCTAAGCTCCAGGGCCCCCCCGCACTGCGGGGGGTGCGGGGGATTCTGCTACGCCAATGCCTGTAGTGCCATGTAGTAGTACCCTGTAGTGCCATGTAGTACCCTGTAGTGCCATGTAGTACCCTGTAGTGCCATGTAGTACCACGTAGCACCCTGTAGTGCCATGTAGTACCATGTAGTACCATGTAGTACCCTGTAGTGCCATGTAGTACCATGTAGTACCCTGTAGTGCCATGTAGTGCCATGTAGTACCCTGTAGTACCATGTAGTACCCTGTAGTGCCATGTAGTACCATGTAGTACCCTGTAGTGCCATGTAGTACCCTGTAGTGCCATGTAGTACCATGTAGTACCCTGTAGTGCCATGTCATACCATGTAGTACCCTGTAGTGTCATGTAGTACCATGTAGTACCCTGTAGTACCCTGTAGTGCCATGTAGTACCCTGTAGTACCATGTAGTACCCTGTAATGCCATGTAGTACCATGTAATACCCTGTAGTGCCATGTAGTACCCTGTAGTACCCTGTAGTACCATGTAGTACCATGTAGTACCATGTAGTATCCTGTAGTACCATGTAGTGCCATGTAGTGCCATGTAGTACCATGTAGTGCCATGTAGTACCATGTAGTACCATGTAGTACCCTGTAGTACCCTGTAGTACCCATGTAGTACCCTGTAGTATCCTGTAGTACCATGTAGTACCCTGTAGTGCCATGTAGTGCCATGTAGTGCCATGTAGTACCATGCAGTACCATGTAGTACCATGTAGTGCCCTGTAGTGCCATGTAGTACCATGTAATACCCTGTAGTGCCATGTAGTACCCTGTAGTACCCTGTAGTACCATGTAGTACCATGTAGTACCATGTAGTACCCTGTAGTACCCTGTAGTACCATGTAGTACCCTGTAGTGCCATGTAGTGCCATGTAGTGCCATGTAGTACCATGCAGTACCATGTAGTACCCTGTAGTACCCTGTAGTACCCATGTAGTACCCTGTAGTACCCTGTAGTACCCTGTAGTGCCATGTAGTGCCATGTAGTACCATGTAGTACCATGTAGTACCCTGTAGTACCATGTAGTACCCTGTAGTACCATGTAGTACCATGTAGTACCATGTAGTACCCTGTAGTACCCTGTAGTACCATGTAGTGCCCTGTAGTGCCATGTAGTACCATGTAGTGCCCTGTAGTGCTCTGTAGTGCCATGTAGTACCCTGTAGTACCATGTAGTACCCTGTAATGCCATGTAGTACCATGTAGTACCCTGTAGTGTCATGTAGTACCCTGTAGTACCATGTAGTACCCTGTAGTGCCATGTAGTACCATGTAGTACCCTGTAGTGCCATGTAGTGCCATGTAGTACCATGTAGTATCCTGTAGTACCATGTAGTGCCATGTAGTGCCATGTAGTGCCATGTAGTGCCATGTAGTACCATGCAGTACCATGTAGTACCCTGTAGTACCCTGTAGTACCCATGTAGTACCCTGTAGTACCATGTAGTACCCTGTAGTGCCATGTAGTGCCATGTAGTACCATGTAGTACCATGTAGTACCCTGTAGTACCATGTAGTACCCTGTAGTACCATGTAGTACCCTGTAGTACCCTGTAGTACCATGTAGTGCCCTGTAGTGCCATGTAGTACCATGTAGTGCCCTGTAGTGCTCTGTAGTGCCATGTAGTACCCTGTAGTACCATGTAGTACCCTGTAATGCCATGTAGTACCATGTAGTACCCTGTAGTGTCATGTAGTACCCTGTAGTGCCATGTAGTACCCTGTAGTGCCATGTAGTACCATGTAGTACCCTGTAGTGCCATGTAGTGCCATGTAGTACCATGTAGTATCCTGTAGTACCATGTAGTGCCATGTAGTGCCATGTAGTACCCTGTAGTGCCATGTAGTACCCTGTAGTACCATGTAGTACCATATAGTATCCTGTAGTACCCTGTAGTACCATGTAGTACCATGTAGTACCCTGTAGTACCATGTAGTAGCATATAATATCCTGTAGTACCCTGTAGTGTCATGCCTAGCCCCCCCCCCCCCCCTCCACACACACCTTCTACTATGAACTATGAATCACTAAAGACACTTTTAACTGCTGCTATGACCCACTGTCACCTCCATTCACATGATCGGAACGTGCAATGTAACTCACTGTGCCTTGTTGTATTGTATATATATTTTTATCTATTTTATCTTATTTTCTAGCACTCGCTTGTATTTAAATATGTTTAAGTTAAGTACTGTGTGATTTTTTGTGAAGGGTGGACTAGCAAAATAAGATTTTCATTGTAAAACTGTCGTTTTAACTGTGCATATGACAATAAACAATCTTGAATCTTGAATCTTGAATCTAGTGCACTACATTAGGAATTAGGAATTAGGAATACGTTTAATGATTAACGCCCAATGTGACATATATGTCACATTTCAGATCTTTGCCATTAGGGGGCGCTATTTTGAAAATAAATTCAGAAATGTGTTCTTTGTAGTCTATTTAGTCAGTCTTATGCCCCTCATAATTTTCCTTGAAGTAGAAATGGGTGTGGGTTCTAATAATCTGGGTCTGCATACTATCAGTGTGTTATGGTTTGTAACCGACCCCAATCGCACAACACAAGACAGGTATGAGAGTAAGCCAAAACAGGGCATTTATTTATTACATAACAAAAAGCGGCACAGTCCCTTTAAGGGAGAACACAAAAACACTAGAGTCAAAGAAATATGGAAAATGCGGCACTGTGCCTTTAAGAGGCGAACAGGCTAAGGGACTAAGGCTAAGGGACAGGGCCAGGGCTAAATGTCAAGGACCAGGACCAGGGGCACTGGAGAGGGGGACAGGGACAGAGGCCCGGAGAGGTGGGCTGGAGACAGGGACAGAGAACAGGGTTAAGGCCTTGGACAGGGCAAGGGCCAGAGCTGCTTACAGGGATGAGGACAGGGTTCCGACGGCGGAGGCCTGGCACGGGGACAGGGGCCCGACGGCGGAGGCCTGGCACGGAGATCCTCTTCGTCCCTACTCGGATGCTGCAGACGGGCAGCGCAGAACAAAGGGGGTCCCAGGGGACCGGGATGGGAACACGCCATCCTCCCGTGGAATACTAGGGAGCGACGACGAGCCTGGGTCCAAGGGGAACGGGATGGGCACACGCCGTCCTCCCGTGGAATACTAGGGAGCGACGACGAGCCTCACCCCAGGAACGAGGATCACGAAGAGACGCCTTCCTCCCGTGGAATCGGGAGCGATGACGAGCCGGCTTGACGTCTGGAGTGGGAACACTGGAAAACCTCCCGTAGAGAATTAGAGAGCGAAGACGGTGTCCCACTCCAGGCAAACGGCGACAGGTGGTGATGGCTGGCACGTCGTCTCACGCCGGAGACGCGGTAGGTGATGGTAACGTACAGGATGGTAACGTACAGAACTCCATGAACACAGAGTGTACACAGATACAGATACAGAACGAACACAGAGTCCAGAACACAGAACGACCCGACAAGGACTGGAGGGGAGTCTGCAACCTATGTACTCTCCCGAGGTGATTGCAAACTCCCAACAGGTGCGTGAAGGTAGAGGATCAAGGATGTCCAAGGGTGGGGGCTGGTGAAGAGTAGAGGAGAGTAAATCATCGCAAGGGTGGGGGCTGGTGAAGAGTAGAGGAGAGTAGACAGGGAAAACACAGGAAAAAGGTCCAGGGACAGGCGAATCCTCACAGTACCTCCCCCTCCACGGGAGCCACCGGGCGACCCAAAAAATCAGACAGCAGGGCAGGGGACATGACAAAGCAACAAACAAAAAAAAAACTGGGCCATGCTAGCAGGGGAAGCTACACCTAAAGTGGGGCTAGCAGAGGGACTGGGTAGCTGCCAGAGCATTGCTAGCTACAGGGCCTATGCTAGCTGTACTGCTACATTAGCATAGAGGCTGCGCTAGCTGCCGGAGCTAGGCTAGCAGACAGGGCTGGACTAGCAAAGGAGAACAAACTAGCTGGAAGGACAGTCCTAGCTGTGGGGAACAGGGTAGCTAACAGGGGAGCTAACGAGGCTAACAGGGGAGTCAAACAGGGGAAACTAACAGGGGAACTAACAGGGGAACTAGAGGGAGCTAGAGTGGGTTAGAGGGAACTAGAGGGAACTAACAGGGGCTAACTCACATACACTGTCTGTGCTGGCTGGGGTCGTCGACTGGTCGGGTCGTACTGTTATGGTTTGTAACCGACCCCAATCGCACAACACAAGACAGGTATGAGAGTAAGCCAAAACAGGGCATTTATTTATTACATAACAAAAAGCGGCACAGTCCCTTTAACACCCTCCAGTCTGGAACGTGACCAACTCGTCCTTTGTACAGAATATTTTGTTTGATATTTTTACTGTTTAAAGCCCCACTCCTTCCCCCTCCACTGAATTTCCCCAAGGGGATCAATAGAGGAATATCTTATCTTATCCTAATTTTATTTTATTAATTTGTTTATTTTCACGTAAGTTCTCCAAGAATTTGATCTGTAGATAGAAAATCTGCTTTTTGTGGAGCTTGCTTGAAGGAACACACTGACATTATGGGGAAATAAGCTTACCGTTTACCATTTACCATTTACCGTCTTCTCCAGAGTCGGACAAGAAGATAGATACCAATTCTCTCTCTGTGCGTTCAATAGAAAAGCTTAGCACAAATTAATGGAAGCGGATACAGGCCAGCTAGCCTAGCTGTTGGCCAAAAACACCTCTCCCGGAGCTTTAAGCTAGGCTAGTGGTCCGTATCTGCTTCCATTCATTTGTGCTAAGCTAGGCTATCTTTCAACCGGATAGCTTTTCTACTGAATGCACAGAGAGGGAACTGGTATCTATCTTCTTGTCCGACTCTGGATAAAACTGTAAGCAAATCTCCCACAATGTTGGTGTGTTCCTTTAATCCGCCATGAATGAGTCTGTTTTACTCCACTGACCTTTCTGCCCAGTGCGTTTCTATTCTAATTTCTAATGTTTCCTGGCAACCAGTATTCCTGTGTGATTAAAGCAACAATGCTGAGGCAACTCCTTGGGCAACGTTGCCCTGTGTATCACCGTCATGTCTCTCATCATCTCTCTAAATTAAAGTATTTCCTCGTAGTCCTACAAACTGCTGTGTGGTGTGTTTGCCACTGAAATTCATATATTTACACAAAACGTATTAAATACATTTAATAGTGCAAACCATTATACAATAGTGATAGTTGTACCGCTTCTATGTAATGTCTTGCTTACTTTAGTAAGAACCAACATACATGGGAATGGTGGCATCATATGCTCCGAGACTATGTTCAAGATCACCAGGGCCCTATTCCCCGTACCTGGTTCAACTAAGTCGATCAAGAGTCCCATTATCCAGATTCAGTTAACCCGATGTTTGAAGCCGGGATTTTCCTGTTATCCGGCTAACTCAGTTATCCAGGTACGGGGAACGGGGCCCTGGGCGTTTGAGGAATCACAACAAAAACCTGTCTGTGTGTAACAGACCTCGTCTCTAATCACAACAAAGCCTGTTCCTGGGCTCCTTAGCTGCCCTTCAAACCATGCAAATACATTACAAGTTTGGCCGGAGAAATCGGTTGTACAGCTCCCTGCAGTACACTTTGTACTTGTCCCAATCAGCATGGGGTCAACAGTGTTGCAGATTGTATGTGTGTGTGTCTGGGGGGGGGGGGGGGGGCATGTGTGAGTACATGTGTGTCTGTTATGTAAAAGGAAGCTACAACAAGGTCCGACATTACTGGTTTAGCCCTTGAGAGTGATTTGTGATACAGTCACAATGTATCACAATGACGTATTTGCATATAAAGTCACAATGACAAAGTCACAATGATGTATTTGCATAAAAGTGAAACATATATGTATGTTTTCAAACTGTATTATCTAAAAATGGTAAGTTAGTGTTGTGTTCATCTATCTATAAAGGAAGGAATCTCTGTCTGCGTGGCTCACCTGTCTGGCTGTCCTTCGCAAATCTCGAGGACCAGCTTCACACTCGGCGGGTGAATTGCTGAGGACCCAGTGGAGGGGGTTCCGGTGTAGAATTTGGTGCCATTTGGCCTGATGCTGGCGCTATATTGTGTGTATCTGTCTGTCCTTTGCATATCTCGAGAACAGTTCATTTGATCTGCTTCATGCTCAGCAGGTGTATTGCTGAGGACCAACTGGTCTGCAGTGTCGCATATGGTGCGATTTGGACAGATGGTGGCGATATAGTGCATGTCTGTTCTACATTTATCTAGAGAACTGTTTGTCTGATCGACTTCAAATTCAAGTTCAAGTTCAAGTTCTTTATTTGTCACATACACAACAATACAGGGGCATTGCAGGTAATGAAATGCTTGTGTTTCGAGCTCAAACTCAACAGAAACATCAATGAATGCAAGAATGGTAACAATAGGTAGTAGTAGTAACATCAAATCAAATATAAAAAGAGGTAGATAAAATAGTCAATTATTTACAGAAAGTGTCTTGCGTGTAGTGTATGTGCATGATAAGGTGCAGGGTGTGTGTGTGTGTGTGTGTGTGTGTGTGTGTGTGTGTGTGTGTGTGTGTGTGTGTGTGTGTGTGTGTGTGTGTGTGTGTGTGTGTGTGTGTGTGTGTGTGTGTGTGTGTGTGTGTGTCCAAAAACAATAAGTAGTAGCAGGCCTGTACGCTGCGACGAGATCGTCGCAAATTGCCCCCTAATTTGGCCGGTGCGAATGAAAAATTATATCTACTCGCAAGCTTGCGAATAGTGATTTCACCCCTTCATTCGCATTTCACTACACTAACATTAGCCTACAACCAGGGCTGTACAGGCGACATAATGTTGCGGTTGTAATTTCATTAGACAGACCAGCGCGGACATTTAATAACATGCAATTTAATTGACACGAGCAATGGGCTAACGTTAGCTGGTGGTCCCGAGTGAAGCAGGGACGGTGGAAAAGTGAGGAAAGGGGGTGGGTTATATTGACAAGTGACAACGCTTGACAACAGAAGTTTAAACATAACTTCATATTTATTAGTTATTCGTTTCTGTATATCATCGACCACTGTGACTTTCCATCTCCGTGTTAGACTCTTCCTGTTTACATTCGAGTGTGACGTCATCACCTACGGCAGCTTAGACGATCAAAACGCGAACCTAGAACAAAACCCGGGGGGGGGGCTGGCTCTCTTGTGCGTTCTCGCCCCCTCTCTCTCTCTCGCTCTCTCTCTACATTCAATGATTTAAAGTAGCCAAACGTTACAGACAGTATAAATACTAACTGGATAGTTGATGATAAACATTTAATTTCATTATCTGAAATATTCTAAAATCATTAAGTCTGCTATAAGCCATTATCCCTTTGTGTGTAATTATTATTTTCTCACAGTAGTATATATATATATATATATGTGTGTGTGTGTTTGGCTAAAGTGGATAGAAAACACAGTACTGTGCAAAAAAAGGGCACCCAAGAGTTTTTATATAAATAGTCTTAGATGTAAATAATTTTTTTTATTAGTGTGTCAGTAGACTACTCTTAGTACATTTTCATTACATTATTTTTTAAAGCATCTTCATGGTTTAATAATGCAAACATATGTTGCAGGGACTTATTATAATCATCATATTGGCGTGACTGTATGCATCAAAGGGTTAAATCAAGCATTTTTAAGTGCTTTAGGAAATGTCAAAATATTGCGATATATATTGTGTATCGTGATATGGCCAAAAAATATCGCAATATCATTTAGAGGCCATATCGCCCAGCCCTACTATAATGGTAAAATAGTTATTTAAAAATTTGCCCCTAAAAAATATTATTTGCCCCTAAATTTCTCATTTAGGGGCAAGTGTGCCCCTAGTGAAAAAGCTTAGCGTACAGCCCTGAGTAGTAGTACGATAAATAAAATAAAATGTCAAAATGAGGTAGATAAAGTAAGATAGTCAGTGTCTTGCATAAAAGTGTCAAGTCAAGTCAAGTCAGTGTTTTATTTGTCACGGCATACAAGCATACAGTGAAATGCGGGTGGTCATGCCCGCAGCGAGTGTGCAATAATACAAGTAATAAGAAAAAGACATAACAGGTATAATGTACATAAAGTTTACAAAAAGGAAGGTAAAAGACATGCTAAGGTCCTGCGATAGTGCAATACAGTGTTAGCTACGGATGAGGCACTGGGTCTTATGTACACTACTATACAATACTATACTATACAATATACAGTTATACTATCCTTATGCTATCTTGCTATATCCATCTATTTACTATACAAGAACCACTGCCATTCTTTTTATTTTTTAAAGTGACCTTTTCATTGTGTAAAGTGACCGTTGAGTGTGAGTGGGTGCAGCATGTGTGTGTGTTCATGCTAAAGTGACTGCTAGTGTGTGAGCGTATATAGTGTGTGTGTTGTGTGTGTGCTCATGTGTGCTTGTGTGTGGAGAGTTCAGTGTTCAAGACTCTGATGGCCTGGGGGAAGAAGCTGAGCCGAAGTCTCTCTGTCCTAGTTGCTGGTGTGCAACTGAACAGGCTGTTGTTGGGGTGGTGAGGGTCTTTCATTATTCTGCAGGCTCTGGATTTGCACCTCTTGTTATATAAGACCTGCAGGGGTGGTAGTGCAATACCCGTAGTATGCTCAGCTGAGCGCACCACTCTCTGTAGAGCCTTCTTGTCCTGTGCCTTGCTGTTTCCATACCAGGCAGTGATGTTTCCAGTCAAGATGCTCTCTACAGCTCCGGAGTAGAAGGACTGGAGTATCTTCCCCGATACTCTGAACTTCCTTAACTGTCTCAGGTGGTAGAGGCGCTGCTTCGCCTTTTTTACGACTGAGTCTATGTGTGTTGTCCATGTCAGGTCCTCTGAGATGTGGACCCCCAGGTACTTAAAGCCAGTGTTAATTTTGTTGACTAAAATGATGACGAAAGATGTTCGTCAACGAAGGTTTTTTTCATGACGACAACGAGACGTGACGTCACGTTATTGAAGTCCACTTGATGCTAACGAGACTAAATAGTTTATTAAATATCGTTGACCACAACTGAGGACACAAAAATGTAATTTACAAAAACCAGGACGAAATTTCTCTTCATGTATGTTGATATTGTTGACTAAAACAAGACGAGACAAAATAATTATAACTTTTCTTAATGCCCTCGTCCCGAGTTGAGCAGTGTGACGGGGAGCTATGTTATTAGCATTAGCTGAAGTGCTATTTGAAAAGCTAGTTTTAGCTTAACGTTACCTTGGCTAAAGTTGGGACTATTCATAATCCAGCTGCAGACCTGCAAGCAAAGTACAGCAAGTTGGCAAAGGAGTATTCCAAGGTAAATCACTTTTTCACCAGTAACGTTACATTGTTTGTATTTCCATCTAGCTCACGTTAGCTAGTGGCTAACCTAGCTCACGCTAATGTGGCTAACTGATCGACCTCTCCCACACAATTAATGACATGTTGCGGACAGCCATACCAGTGACAATGTTTAGCTTTTAGTGCCAAATGATAAGAGTCTGAGGCGGAGTCTCAAAAGAGAATGTTGAATATTTATTGTGCATTTAAAATCACAGAGCCTCTGCAGTAGCTAACCTAAATGGAGCCTTCTGGCTAGGAGGAAGTGCGCAACAACGTATAATGTCCGTGTGGAACCAATGTGCCAACAACCTTTCCGTGGGTGAAGCATAGTTGAGCATAGAACTTTTAATGATACTAATACTAATCTATACAATCACCTGTTGTTGAATAAATACCATTAATTTCTAGTTATTACTAAAAAACATTATATATAAAACAGTAGCTGTCTTTTTTTGTACATTGACAAAAAATAGACAAAAATGTCATCCGTTTTCGTTGACAAAATCTAGACTAAAACAAAAAAGACAAAATTGAGACAAAACTGACTAAGACTAAAATGCTCAGACATTTAGTTGACTAAAACTGACTAAACTGTATTTTTTACTGTTGTGAAGCACTTTGAACTGCAACCTCTGTATGAAAAGTGCTATACAAATAAAGTTATTAAACGAAAAATAAATGAAGATGACTAAATATGATGAAAACGAAAAAGGAGCACTTGACACATGACTAAGACTAAAACTAAAATGAAAATAGCTGCCAAAATTAACACTGCTTAAAGCTGCTCACCACGGTAGCCCCGTTTATCCACAGTGGTGTGTGTGGCCTGCTGTGTTCTCCTAAAATCCACGATCAGCTCCTTAGTTTTACCAATGTTCAGGAGCAGGCTGTTGTCCTGACACCAGTGTGCCAGTACATCAACCTCCTCCCGGTAGGCCTTCTCGTCGTTGTCAGAGATCAGCCCCACCACCACTGTGTCGTCCGCAAACTTCACTATGGAGTTGGAGCTGAACCTGGCCACACAGTCATGTGTGTACAGTGAATACAGCCGGGGGCTGAGAACACAGACCCGATACTCAGGGTGATGGTGTTGGAGGTCTGACCCCCCACCCTGACCGCCTGAGGCCTTTCACTCAGAAAGTCCAGTATCCAGGCGCTCAGAGCGGAGCTCAGACCCAGCTCAATCACCTTACAGGAGTAGGTATTCAGAGAATAGGCTATCTCCAAATGTACAGCTCTACTAGCCATGCAGGTAAAAATGTCCTCATACCTCTTGACCATAGCAAAGCCTCTCTTGATCTCAATGGGCCCGAAGTAGTCCACTCCTACATTGGTAGAAGGAGGCAAGTCTGGACTAATTATTTCCTTCTGCATGTCGCCCATTTTCTGTTCACTTGGCTGTCCTCGATGCCGTCGACAGACCACACAGTCCGATATTATCTTTCGACAGGCAGAGTTTGCATTTGTGATCCAGTATTTCCGTCGCAAAGTTGAGAGCATATCATTTCTACTGGCATGTCCAAGCTGTTTATGAATATTTCGCAAACCCTTGGAGAGTATTAGAGGATGTTTTAGCTCCTCGGGTAAGGCAGCCCGACCGAGACAACCACCCACTCTCAACAAACCATCCCTTAACACACTTTGTCGTCTGCAAACTTCACTATGGAGTTGGAGCTGAACTTGGCCACACAGTCATGTGTGTAGAGTGAATACAGCAGGGGGCTCAGAACACAGCCCTGGGGGGACCCGATGCTCAGGGTGATGGTGTTGGAGCACTGTCATAGTCACAGCACGAGCGTACTTCACTCCCCCTCCTTTTCCCCTCACATTCACCACACACTCCTCTCCATCCTCCCTTCCATCCACCATGCACTCCTCTTCATCCTCCTTTCCATCCACCACGCACTCCTCCTCATCCTCCCTTCCACCACGGAAGCCTCACGCCATTATATGGCCAGCATCCCTTCACTTCCCGTCACTCAGCCCAGCTGCACTTCATCCCCCTGATTCACACGGTCAGGCACCTCACTCCTCACAGCTGTATCCCATCCCCCGTTGATGAAGACCCTACTTCTACCGGACGACGCTGACCAGAAGTCGTCGTGGTGTTAGTATCACTACCTAGGTACGACGTCTCGGCCTGAAGCCCTGCTAACCTGCTCTTGTGATTATTCCTTGCTCTAATCTGTTGCTCTTGTGCCCAGGACCCCCGTTCCAGTGCACCTTCCTGCCTGGACATCTCGTGCTGCACAAGGAGTGCTCTTGCTCTCTCTCCCGACACAGACCTGTGTCTTCCGCCCACAGCTGCACTGGGAGTGCACCTGTCCTCACCCCCCAAGAACATTCTAACCCCTGTCTGTTGCACATTCCTGATGTAATACTTGTGGGGCGGCTTTGGCTCAGGGGTAGAACGGGTCGTCCAATGATCAAAGGGTTGGTGGTTCGAATCCCGCTCAAGCCCATGTCCATCCCATTGCCGTTGTGTCCTTGGGCAAGACACTTAACCTACTTGCCTCGTATGAATATGTATGCATGTGAATGAATGTTGGTGGTGGTCGGAGGGGCCGTAGGCGATGATTATTCGCCACGCTTCCGTGAGTCTGCCTCAGGGCAGCTCTGGCTGCAATTGTAGCTTACCACCACCGGTTTGACTGTGTATGAACGAATAATGGACTCTGTAAGCGCTCTGGGGTCACTGGGGTGTCATGAAGAGCGCTATATAAATCCAATCCATTATTATTATTATTGCTTGGGAAATACCATTAAAACTAGGGATGCCCCGATCGATCGGCCACCGATCGTTATCGGCCGATAATCAGTATAAATATGCGATCGGTGATCGGTGATAATGCTTTATTTTCGCCGATCGTCAAAACCGATCCATGACACAGAAAACATGATCCAATTCTCTGCGGAGTTCTCACTCGCTCACAGCCACACTCTGCTGCTGCGCGTCTTGCCCCTCCTCCTCCTTCTCCCCCTCCCAGACCCATCTCATGTCAACAAACAAACCCTTCGACAAGAGACGAGTGCATGAGCACCGCAGAGCTCCTCTTTCAACATAACTGAAGCATTAAACAAAATGGCCCAGTCATCTATTCACTTTTGTCTAATGTTATCCATGGCTCCTGCTATCAACGTGACAGTTTGGCATTCTTTTTCGCAAGCGCTGGCTAGCGTTGGCTAACTAGCTATCGCCCGTGACCTAACGTTAGCTACCGAGCTAGCGTTACTGTTTAAACAAAACTACACAGTCAACTATTCACTTTAGTTTAATACATGATGAGGCATTGTCTAACTGGCTAGCTACTGATAGCTCCTGATATCAACAAATGCTCATTTCAGTTTAAGAATGATAGGGATGCACCAGCATGAAACCTCCGTTAGCTAGGTAGCTCACGTTAGTGAGCTAAATAGTTCACTTTATTTTAATACATGATGCATTGTCTAACGTCATCTAGCCGGCTAGCAGTAGCTACAGATAGCTCCTGATATCAATGTCTTATAACATAATTGACATTATTCGTTTTTGCAGCTGAACATTGGCTAATTAGCTATCATGCTTCATAACACGTTTCAGACCCTGTTGAACTATCGCTCTGACTCAATAGTATCCATCTGCAGAACGTCAGCCCCAGCACTCTCAGGCCCCACGCTGAATGTGATTTGACCAAAGCAGAGTATACACACAGACAGTGGAGCTGTTTGCAGATAGCGAGCATTTTGACTTGTTGCGTGGTGGCGATGTCTCGCAGATAATACAAGTACAAGTCTAATTATATAATATATATATTTTATATAAAAAAAATTATATAAAATATAAAAAAAAAAAAAAAAAAAAAAAAATCGGTATCGGATCGGTATCGGCCGATATGGCTCAAGACGATCAGTGATCGGTGGCAAAAAACGTGATCGGAGCATCCCTAATTAAAACCCCTTGAAACGCTCCATTCTCCTCTCCTGTGTTCAGCGATTGGGCTGTGTTCAAAACCCACTTCTCACAGAACACCACGACCAAGATGACAGAACCAGCTACACACGAGATCGAGGAATGGAGGAGATTTCAGAAGCAGTCCGTGAGTATTATCAACGGCCAGTCCGCTCGAGTAGACCAACTCGCCCTCTCCATAGACGCCGTCACTGCTCAGCTTACCGCTCTCACACTCGGCTATGTGGAACGAGATAGACAATATGGCCGTTTCGAGGCATACGTCACGGCTCAGCAAGCCCCACCAGATTCTCCCCCCACTGCTGCGATTCCCCCGCACAGGGAGCCCCACGTCCCCGCGCCGGAGTGTTATGACGGTAGCGTTTCCAAATGCCGAGCTTTTATCTTTCAGTGTTCGCTAGTTTTCGGACAACAATCACACACATTCCAAAGCGAGAGGTCTAAGGTAGCTTACCTGTCGGCCCTACTCATGGGCGCTGCGCTGGAATGGGCAACCGCTCTCCACTTCAATAATTCTCCCCTCTGCGACTCATACTCTGCGTATATCGACAACATGCGCAAAGTCTTTGACCACCCTCCGGGTGGTTCGGATAGAGCCGCCGGCTTATTTACGATCCGCCAAGGAAGTCGCAGTGTGAGCGAATACGCTATCGATTTTCATATCCTGGCAGCCGGCTCCGACTGGGGTGACACGCCACTGCGAGGGGCTTTCCGCCAAGGCCTGAGCGACGTTTTGAAAGACGAACTTGCGTCCAAAGAAAGACCAAATTCCCTATAGACGAGCTAATCCATTTGGCCAGGGAACTGGACATGCGTCTCCGTGAACGCAGCCGAGAGAAGGCTAGCACCGCTCGTCCGCCTATACCCTGCCCAACTCGCTCTCCCCGCGCCGTCCGCGCTGAAAGTAGTTCCCCCGAGCCCATGGACCTAGACCGCTCACGCCTCCCCCCAACGAACGTTGTCACAGGCTCGCTACGGGGGCATGCCTATACTGCGGCCAACTAGGTCACTCCGTTGCCTCATGCTCGCTTCGCCCAAATGACGGGGCTCGATAGTGACGCTGGGCATCTGTTCGAGCCTTGACATCGCTCCCAGCTCCGGTCCAAACATGCTATTCAGCGCCAAGCTGTATCTCAATGGCCAATCACTCCCGCTGTCCGCCCTGGTCGACTCAGGGGCCGACGAGAACCTCAACGACACTGGGGTAGTCTCCCGCTACCACATCGCTACGGACGCCCTGCCGATACCCCGTGATGCCCGCGGGTTAAACAGAAAACTGCTCACACGAATAACTCGCCACACCGTACCCCTCCGCCTCCTGTTATCCGGAAATCATAGCGAGAGTATTCGTTTTCATGTTATCAGCTCTCCTCACAATCCCATTGTCCTTGGCATGCCTTGGCTCAAATTACACAACCCCGTCATCAACTGGCCTACCGGCTTAGTGACCAGCTGGAGCGCTCACTGTCACGTGGCCTGCCTACAATCAGCTCGGTCGCCACTAGGGGTCGCTGGTTCCCACCTCCCCAACGAAACCATTGACCTGTCTGCTATTCCTCCTGTCTACCATGACTTAAAGGCTGTATTTAGCAAACAACAGGCTCTCTCCCTGCCTCCCCATCGCCAATACGACTGTGCTATTGATTTACTCCCAGGAGCGCCACTCCCCGCTAGTCGCCTGTTCAACCTCTCACGCCCAGAGAGGGAGTCGATGGAGAAGTACGTCCACGAGTCCTTGGCCTCAGGCATTATCACTCCCTCCTCCTCTCCTGTCGGCGCAGGGTTCTTCTTTGTCTCCAAGAAAGATCATTTCCTTCGCCCCTGTATCGACTACCGGGGTCTCAACAATATCACAGTCAAAAACAAGTACCCCCTGCCTTTAATTGACTCTGCTTTTGAGCCCCTGCAAGGTGCCACCATCTTCACAAAGCTGGACCTCAGGAACGCCTATCACCTTGTCCGCATCCGGGTTCAAGGTAGTGGTAGGAGATATCGAGTTAACAGCAAAGGAGGAAGTCACATACTTAGGATGTATTTTGGACAACACCTTATCAGGGGTGAGCATGGCACAAAAGGTGGTCACAAAGATCAATCAGAGAATAAAATTTCTCTGTAGAGTGTCCACCTATATTAACAGGTCAGCAATGGAAGTCCTGGCAGGGGCACTGATCCAATGTCATTATGACTATGCATGCTCCTCCTGGTACACTGGCATCACAGTAGCACTGAAAGGTAGGCTACAGACAGCTCAGAACAAATTAGTTAGAATGATTTTAAAACTCCATCCCAGGACTCACCTTACACAGACACATTTTAACAGCCTCAAATGGCTCAGGGTTGAGGAGAGGGTCTCTCAAATAAAACTCAACATAACACATAGGATACTCGGGAATACTGTCCCTCAGTACCTCAGTGGATATTTTAACATGGTAAGGGATGTACACGGACACGCCACCAGGGGGAGCCCTACAGACATCGTCCCAGTGAGATGCAATAGGAAAATTGGCCAAAACGCATTCCTATATTCAGCAGCAGTACAATGGAATAGCCTACCAATGGAGTTGAAGACCATAAGCCCCTTCTCCACTTTTAAATTAGCTATAAAGAGGTGGATCATAAGTAGCAGAAGCTGGGAGTAGTGAACAAAGGGTTTTAATATGTGTTGTTCCTTTTTTATTCTTTTATTGTCTATAAAATGGAATATTATTGTATGTATTTTTTTGTTTTTATACCACACATCCTGACATACAGACACTACAAACACCCACGTCCACACACCAGTACATAAATCCACTGACACCAATGATGAAGGACCACAATGGAAACAAGCCTATGGCTTTATTGTGTTTTTATGAAATCCTATTGGTAAATGGAGAAAATGTATACCTGTTTTCATATTGTGATCCAATGTATATGTGTGATTTTCCATTCTAAACCAATAAACTATTCAATCAATCAAAAAAGGAGACAAATGGAAGATGTCCTTTAAGACACCACTCGGCCACTTCGAGTACAAGGTTGGTTTGGACTGACCAACGCCCCTGCTGTCTTTCAGGCCCTCGTCAATGACGTTCTCCGCGATGTACTCAACCGCTCCGTTTTTGTTTATTTGGATGACATTCTGATCTTTTCCCGCTCCATGGAGGAGCACGTCCAGCACATCCGCCGGGTCCTCCAGCGTCTTCTGGAGAATAAGCTGTTCGTCAAGGCGGAGAAGTGTGAGTTCCACGTCTCCTCCATTGGCTTCCTCGGCTACATCATTGAGGGCGGCAAGATCCGGGCGGACCCCGAGAAGATCAAGGCGGTGTCAGACTGGCCCCGTTCCACCAACGTCAAGCAGCTCCAACGCTTCCTGGGGTTTGCCAACTTCTATCGGCGCTTCATCAGGAACTACAGCCGGGTCGTGGCACCCCTCACCCAACTCACCTCGCCTTCCGTGCCCTTCGTCTGGTCCGACGAAGTGGACTCCGCCTTCGCTTCACCACCACACCCATCCTCGTCCTTTCCCAACGCTCCGTCCTCAACCAGAAACTGTACCCCTGCGCCTTCTTCTCGCGCCGCCTGACCCCAGCCGAGGTCAACTATGACATCGGAAACCTGGAGCTCCTGGCAGTCAAACTAGCCCTGGAGGAATGGAGGCACTGGCTGGAGGGTTCAGAGGTCCCCTTCCTGGTTTGGACGGACCACAAGAACCTCGCCTACGTCCAGACGGCCAAGCGCCTGAACTCCCGCCAGGCCCGCTGGGGGCGCTGTTCTTCGCCAGGTTTAATTTCACCCTTACCTACAGGCCTGGTTCCAAGAACACCAAGCCAGACGCTCTCTCCCGGCAGTTTGTCCCCGAGGAGGGTCCCGCGCACCCCGACACCATCCTCTCCACATCCTGCTTGGTGGCCGCCGCCACCTGGGAGATCCAGTCCATCGTCAGGGAGGCTCAGCGTGCCCAGCCGGACCCAGGTAACGGTCCATCTAACCGGCTTTTTGTCCCTGACCTTGTCCGCTCCTAGGTGCTCCAGTGGGTTCACGCTTCCCGGTTCGCCTGCCACCCTGGGATCAACCGTACCCTGTCCCTGCTGAAATGGCACTTCTGGTGGGTCTCCATGAGAGAGGACACCCGCGCCTTCGTCCTGGCATGCACCGTCTGTGCTCGTGCAAAGGCCTCCCATCGACCGCCCGCCGGGCTCCTTCGTCCGCTCCCTGTTCCCGGTCGGCCCTGGTCGCACGTCGCCCTGGACTTCGTCACCGGCCTTCCCCTCTCACACGGTAACACAGCCATCCTCACTATTGTTGACCGTGCAGAGACCGCAGATCTGATGGTACTCCACGTCTTTCGCCTCCACGGGATCCCGGTGGACATCGTCTCTGACAGGGGCCCTCAATTCATCTCCCAGGTCTGGAGGGCATTCTGTCGGGCCCTGGGGGCCACGGTCAGCCTCTCCTCCGGGTACCACCCGCAGACCAACGGCCAGTCGGAGCGGGCCAACCAGGACCTGGGATCCGCCCTCCGCTGCGTGACAGCCCGGGACCCCTCCGGCTGGAGCACCTTCCTGCCGTGGATCGAATACGCCCAAAATTCTCTGTCTTCGGCGGCCACAGGTCAGTCCCCCTTTGAGTCCTCTTTGGGCTACCAACCCCCGCTGTTCCCTGCCCAGGAGGAGGAGATCGCTGTTCCATCGGTGCAGGACCACCTCTGCCGCTGCAGGAGAATTTGGGAGGACACAAGGGCCGCGCTTCTCCGCTCTACAGACCAGAACCGTCGCTTCGCCGACCGCCACCGGACCCCGGCTCCCGACTATCAACCTGGTCAGATGGTATGGCTCTCGTCTCGGGACCTGCCGCTCAAGTCCGTTTCCTGTAAACTAACCCCCCGTTTCGTTGGTCCCTACAAAATCCTGTCTCTCATCAATCCCTCTGTCGTCAGACTCCAGCTCCCCTCCCATATGCGGATTCACCCCTCCTTCCATGTCTCCCAGCTGAAGCCGGTGGTCTCCAGTCCCCTGTCTCCCCCTGCTCCGGAGCCTCCTCCTCCGCTGGTCATCGATGACCACCCGGCCTTCGTAGTCCGGGAGTTGCTGGACGTGCGGCGCCGCAGCCGCTGCTACCAGTACCTGGTCACCTGGGAGGGCTACGGCCCGGAGGAGCGCAGCTGGCTCTCCCGCCAAATGATCCTGGACCCGGACCTCGTCCGGGATTTCCATCGGGCCAACCCTGACAAGCCTTGGCCGCGAGGAGGCGCCCGTAGAGGGGGGGGGTCCTGTCATAGTCACAGCATGAGCCTACTTCACTCCCCCTCCTTTTCCCCTCACATTCACCACACACTCCTCTCCATCCTCCCTTCCATCCACCATGCACTCCTCTTCATCAAATTTCTTTCAAATTGCAGTCTCCCGTAGGTGTCCTTTGAGAGTGGTTTTGAAAGTGGGTAGTGATTCACATTCCTTTATAGCTTTGGGTAGGGCATTCCACATTGATGTGGCATAATTGCAAAACGTGTTTAGTCCCTTGTTTGAGCCGAATCTGGGTTTAACATGATTTGTGGAGCTCCCTCTGGTGTTGTGATCGTGGTATTCACTGACCTTTGGGAAGTATTTTGACATGTACATGGGTACCTTGGTCGTGTAGTGCAGTGGTTCTCAACTGGTCTAGCCTCGGGACCCAACATTTTCCTTAGTCATTAAGTCGCGACCCAAAATTTTTAACCACTATGATTTATGTAAAAAAAAATATATTTGCAGTAATACGCAATCTTTCAAAACATGAAATAAACACAAAAAAGTGCAACTATTGCTAAAAACCCAATGAAATAAAAGAATAATAAATAATATATGCTTCTTAGCAGATTTCTTAGCTTAACATAACAGACCTAAGTTTGGGGGAACTAATGGGATAACTGGGGTTGCAACAAAAGTGCAACTAGGGCTAAAAACCCAATGAAATTAAATAATAATAATAAATAATTATGCTTCTTAGCAGACTTCTTAGCTTAACATAACAGACCTAAGTTTGGGGGAACTAATGGGATAACTGGGATTGCAAGAAAAGTGCAACTAGGGCTAAAAACCCAATGAAATAAAATAATAATAAATAATATGCTTCTTAGCAGATTTCTTAGCTTAACATAACAGACCTACGTTTGGGGGAACTAATGGGATAACTGGGGTTGCAACAAAAGTGCAACCAAGGGCTAAAAACACAATGAAATAAAATAATAATAATAATAAATAATATATCCTTCTTAGCAGACTTCTTAGCTTAACATCCCAGGGAACTAATGGGATAACTGGGGATGTTGTTTGCTCCTGACAAGAGTCTCAAAGTCTGGGGTGATGGTAGACAAAGCAACTCTGAGGTCATGCTCAATGTCCAATCTGTTCCTCCGCTTTGTCTTCAGCTGGACCAGAGCTGAGAAGCCACTTTCATAAAGTTAGGTAGTGAAATATATATTTTTTTATTATACACACATCCGCAACCCACTCAAAATGGCCCCGCGACCCACTTTTGGGTCGCGACCCACCAGTTGAGAAACACTGGTGTAGTGTATCTTGTAGACCAGGCCCATTGCAAGTAGCTGTACTCTGTTGTCTACTCCAGGGGTTCCCAAACTTTTCAGGCCGGGACCCAGAAAATAAGGCGTCAGAGAGCCGCGGCCCAATGCACATAGTCAGGCTTTTTTTTTTTTTTTTTTTGCCAGGCGACCGATTTTTAAGCCAAATATCACTTCAATCCTATTAAGTTAGTTCAAGTTAGTTATTCATTTATATGTGCTATTTATGAGAGGGCTAACTTGTTGCAAAATAATAATGATAGTAATAATAGCCTCATTAAAATACTATTGTTGCTTCGGTTGTTTTCAGCGTTTTATGTGCATAATCTGTTATTTAGTTTGAAATGTTCGTTGAAATAAGTAGATTTTTCGTTTTTGTTTATTTATTAAATTAATATAAAACCATATAGTCACATTTTAGAATACAATAGAATAGAATTTTTGAATACAACTAGAAACACTGTCCTGGCCTGCTTCTAAGTTCAGTGGCCTGAAAAAAAAATTAAATCATCTTGCGGCCCTCCCGTGGCTGCTCGCGGCCCACCTTTGGGTCGCGACCCCGACTTTGGGAACCACTAGTCTGCTCTAAGCCATCCTAGGTTGTCAAAGTGGGCAGGGGTGAGGTGGGTTCTAGGAGTAAGGTCAAGCAGTAGTCTGACCAGTTTGTTTTGAGATGTTTGTAATTTTGTTTTTAGCGCCTTTGAGGTGCTTTGGTACCATGAGGTGCAAGCATAGTCGTAGTACCCTTGAATGAGTGCTCCTGCCAGAGTCTTCAGGGTATTCTTGTTTACCAGTAAGGAGATCCGGTACAAGAATCGAGTTCGTTGGTTGACTTTTTTTATTACATTGGTTGCCATTTTGTCACAGGAAAGATTTGCCTCTAGGATGGAACCCAGGTAATATCTTCTTTCCTTGTGACAATATTGTCACCCACTGTAACTGAGAAGCCGTCGGTCTTGCTGAGTTTGTTATTTGAACCGAAGAGAATGGACTCTGTTTTGCCCATGTGTAATGATAGTTTGTTATCAGCGAGCCATATGCAGATTTATACCACATACAGTTGAAAAACATCACGCAAAAGTGCCCTTTTGAGTGCTTTTGTGCCCCACGGTTAAATAATGTCATGCAAAAGTGCCCTTTTGAGTGGAAATAATTAGAGGATGTGCCCTATTGGTGTCAGACCTCCAACACAGTGGCGGACTCAGGCTGTTTGAAGGGCAGGGGCGAAAAGAAAAAAAGGGCACCTATACTGCACAACATGGGACCCCATCAGTGAGCAAAAAGATATGATGCGTCATGTATGGTGAAATAGTCTTCATCCTTGATTAAGATTAACATTAGAATAACATAGACAATCCAGATTAATAGTATAACCACACCTCTATGATAAAAACATACAGGGAACAATACACCTTTCAAATGTTTATTTCACCTCATTGTCATGGTGTTTGAAAAGTACATTTATCATGGTGTTTGAAAAGTAAATTATCATGGTGTTTGAAAAGTGGATTTATCATAGTGTTTGAAACTTAGATTTATCATGGTGTTTGAAAAGTAGATTATCATGGTGTTTGAAGGCCTAAACCATTGCTGCAGTGGTACATTTCTCAATGATAAAGGTATCAGTGAGGAATATAAATATTTGGGAAACAGCATTTTAATATAGTCTGGGTTGAAAAATAGTGAACCTATTCTTTACAAGCTATTTACAACATATATTTTACAGGATATAAAACAGTTTAACAGTTAAAGTTAATTTGAGTGCTGTTGAGCTTCTTCCTTTCTCTCTCCTAACTCTCCTTCTCCCCTCCTGCCCTCTCCTTCTGTCCTCATAATACTCTCCTTCTCTCCTCCTGTACTCCCCATCTCTCCTCCTGTACTCCCCTTCTCTCCTCTTGTCCTCTCCTTCTCTCGGACTCTTCTCATGTCCTCTCCTCTCCTTCTCTCATCCTGTCCTCTCATTCTCTCTTCTACTGTATCTCTCCCTCCCCCCTCTCTATCTTCCCCATTCTCTCCATTAAAGTTAATATATTGTACCTGGATACTGGCTGGATCAGTGGGATATTTTAATGGCAACAGGAGAGCATTCAAGTTATTTGTTGTTGTGTCATTTGAATCATTTCTCTCCCTATCACCATTTTCATCCTCGCTTTCTTTAGCATCTCCATGACCGTCTTCATCATCATTTCTCTCCATAGCATCATCTGCATTCTCTTTCCTCAACTTCTTCATAATTTCTCTCCATAGAATCATCTGCATTTCTCTTTCCTCCACTTCTTCATAATTTCTCTCCATAGAATCATCTTCATTTTCTCTTTCCTCTACTTCTTCACCATCTCTCTTCCTGATATCATTATCTCCATCTTCATTGTTTGTACTGTCTTTATCTAAGGTGGAGTAAATAATATTCGTTTTATAATAGTAATATAATTGTACTGTATATAATATTCATACTGTAGCCTACAATGTTATAAATGTATTATAAAATAATATGTCATATAGCACTACCACCACTAGCCCTCTTGCCTTGATTGGAATAAAAATGGTCTATGGTTGGTCAATTTAAATGTTTAAGACACAATTGTCTGTCCAAAATAAGCATTATTGACCCTGTTAGCACCAGATTCTCAGTTATAATCCAAACTATGGCTCTGTGAGACAAGCTTGTACATGTATCTAGTAGTGAGGACTTACAAATACATAACTGTATCCGTATCTCCTCCATTACTATTGTTGCTTTTAGACCCAATTTTTCAAAGAACATTTTTCAGCTGCTTTTTAATATTCTTCCGATTTCTTTCTCTCCTTGGCATTCTGTAATCATAAAATATAGGCCAATGCTAAATTTCTGAATGGATCTTTATGATCTACATAAGACTTCAGGCTATGGATCTCGGGTGTTTTTTAAGCCTCCAGCCATTCTGGGAAAACTACTTCTGGACTACTACAGAAAAACATGAGTAACACGTTTTTCTACAACTCAAGTTCAGACCTATGTTACTCTATTTCATTAGCACTAAAGGTGAGTTGTCCTTATTTGATCAGAAACTCCAGAATGTCATCTTTCAAAAGAGACCAGGCTCATGCATGTGGTATAAGTATAAAGTATAGTATTTTGGTTTGCAATAAAAGTATGCAGTCCTCAAAAACTAAAACTAAAATGGCCAATTTTGGGGTTTACTACCACTCTTAAATTAGATTTAAAAAGCAATTCACACTGAACTTTAAAGTGCTATGGGTATATTTTGTGCAAATAATCCTAAAATAATTTGTACGCTTTATTTCTAAATTGAGAACACAGGTTAGCATAGAATCAGCTAAGCAAGGTACCTGTTTAGTTAGCTATAGCTACAGTAGTAATACAGCTAGCCTAGGCTAAAACATACTGCCATCAATAAAAGCACTTGCAGTGTACATACATTAGTATTTAGTAATGCATAATTGGTAAAACAAACTCAATCTTTGCAACTTCAAAGAAAGCTTGCTGTATTACCTACCTCACACACAGCAGTAGGATGCAGGGTTACAGCTCAGACTGCATTAAGCCCTCTGGCATCTGAACATTCAAGAGGGGATGTGTCTAAAACTGAACATTTAAATGGATGGAATATTGTAGTGACGGGGCTGCTCAGAGTCAGGCACGTGCACACATAGAGGCCAAGGGGTGCCTGAGCACCTGCCTTTTTGAGCCTCATCAAAAAAGTGCCCTTTTTGAAAAAGAAAATATTTTTTATTTAATTTTTAATTTTTTATTTTTTTACCGTTACGCATATAGACTGCCCTTCCAACTGAAAAATGTCAGGATAGAATCAAAATATTAGGTAAAGAGAGAGATGCCCCATATTCCATTGCAGTTTGCACGGCCTCCTCAGCGTGCCTCTCCGCGGACCTATATATTTTATGCATAGCGTGGGTGATGATGATGATGATAGAAACCGCTGTGGCGCATACAGTTGAATGCTGGTATTACTCTCATTGAGGGACACGAAGAAGTCAAGTCCGATGGGATTTGGGAATCTCAAATACAAATCGGGATTGGAATAAAAAATGCATTTATATTAAACAATACAGAATATACAGCACAGCACTTCTTGGGGTCTGTAGGGTAAGCACTTATTCCCTCCCCCCTGAACATTTATGGAGATGTATGGGCCTTTTAAGTCAGTGATAAAAGTGTCTTTCAAGGATAAGTGAGTTCCTGCACTGATTATTATAGTTCAATATTCAATATTTGATCACCAAAACCCCCCAAAAAGCATAAAAAGGGGGCCCCCTGCCCGAAAAGGGCCCTTAAAAATCGAGCTTGCGCGCTACGCGCGCTCGGTTAATATATGCACACAAGTGTAGTGCCCTTTTCAGCCCTTGAGCACCTGCCCCTCTAAAGTCCTGTGCACGTCCCTGGTCAGTGGCATTGTTCATCAAATAGTGTTGAACTTGAGTGTTACACCCTGAGTGCATAGTATAATAGACATATTAGCATGGTAGGTAGTAGTATACGGATAGTAACATAGTACATAGTAGTAAGGTCCTAGTAAAAGACAGTTATTTATATATATATATTATATTGTAGAAATCGTCAGAATAGAGAAACGCACAATTTCTATCAGTTGACAACACAAAGCCGTGTGTCATTTATTTCGCAGTAGCACAAGTGACAGCTGTCAGAACTATGCCGGGCTAGCTTCTGACAGCTCGTAGTAATCAAACATTTACCAATGAAACCCCACACAGGGCGTCTCCTCTCAGCCCAACCCAAAACCAACCTCCTTAAAGTGACAGTGCCCCATCAACACATCAAAACAATACCATGGGGAATTATGTCTCTATAGAACCCACTACAATATAAATATTATATTTATTAAGAAGGTTATTTATTAGGCGGTTAGGTGGTCGAGCGGAGATTGCGTTCGTCACCAGCCCCGGAGCTGAGTTGGATTTGCCTGTTCGAATCCAGCTCACAGCTCCGGGGTTGTCACCAGCTTGGCTGGCCGTCTGCACTGATACGATTGGCTGTATCAGAGGGTGGGAGAAGCTGGCGGGGTGGGTCCGGGTCGTTGTAAACAGCGACTCCTACAGTTCGGTCGGGGCGCCTGCTAAGCGCGGATTGGACGTGAGGGGGATAGTGTGGTCCTCCCACACACTACGCCCTCTCAGTGAGAATCCGCGCTGCCAGGTGAAAAGAAGCGGTGATTGGCTGGACGTGTGTCGGAGGAAGCACGTGGTAGCCTCCACTCTCCCATATGATCTGACTGTAGGGGGTAAAGCGCAGCGACCGGGAAGGGACTGGGAATTGGCATACGACTAACATTGGGATGGGGAGAAAATCGGAGGAAAATGGAGGGGGAAAAAGACAAAAAAAAAAAAAAAAAAAAAGGTTATTTATTTATTTATTTGCATCTCAGATATTGATTGAAGAGGTGTGTTTCTATATGGGTGACATGTCCCCATACACAGGGCATACGAGGGCATTCGCATGCAGTCACCAGCTCTCCACCCAATCCAATGCCTATATGGGAGATTTCCCACAACCTGTTAAGACGGCACTCTTACATTAAGACAGCACTCTCTTACGCCACCATCACCAAAACACCAAAAGAGCATCAAATCACTGACCTCTAGGATCATCATTCAGGTCATAGTACCAGTTAGATTAGATTACATTGAAATGTATTGTCATCATACAGCATAAGTACATTACAATGAAAATAAGGGTGGCATCCAACCCGAGTGCAAATGTAACAGTAAAGTTCAATAGTAATATTAATATAGTGATTAAGCTGGGTATACGATATTTGTTCTACTGAGTATAATGCTAATCACATGTATGTACAGAGTTGTAATATATTTAAATGTTTCAAAAATGTTCTTATGTACCCCAGTTGCTATTGCATGCACATATTTGTGTTTTATAACACGTATACAGGGGCGTAGCTGCAGATTCTGGGCCCCATGAAAGAAAGTATTAGTGGGCCCACCAATAAATGCGAGCACGTGTATTATGAAAACTCATAATATGGTTTTTACATATACATTCGGATCAGCAGTTCAGCACCTGCACTGTTGGTGGGTGAGCCTAGTAAAGGATGTCGCATTGCGTTCATCTTCAATGAATGGACCAATGCAATAGTCTACCAAAGAACCTTGAGTCGCACTAGGCTGGGAACAACCCTGGGTCAAGTGATAGTAAACTGGACTGGACGAACAACATCGAGGCCCTACAGGAAGGGACAGAGCAGACTGTTCTTCCTGAGAAAGCTCAGGTCTTTTAATGTCTGCAACAAACTGCTGCAGATGTTCTACCAGTCTGTGGTGGCTGGTGCCCTCTTCTTCGCTGTGGTATGCTGGGGGGGGGGGGGGGGGGGCAACACCAACACACACAAAATAAACAAACAAGCTCTGTGGTGGGAGCGGACCTGGACAGTCTGAATAAAAAAAAAATCTCTTTTTTTTCTACCTTAATTGTCAAGTTCCAAGTTTTAATACTCTTATCAACGAGTC